>NC_053027.1:99878520-100061882 GCF_003073215.2 Triticum urartu
ATCCTTTGTCCTTAGCATCTTGAAGGGGTTCCACATCCTCTAGTGCATGCCACTCCATTGTTGAACTTATCTGAAACATACTAGGTAAAAGTGTTAGTCCAACAAGAGATATGTTGACATTAATTACCAAAACCACCTAGGGAGCACTTGTGCTTTCACCTTCCACGCCAAGTAGAGTCCCATCCGGACACAAGACGAAGTCTTGAATCTTGTATCTTCATAGTCCAACAGTCCGGCTGTCCGGAGACCCCCTAATCCAGGACTCCCTCAGCGCCCCAGCCCAGGGCGCCATGGTCGGCGAAAATGGCTAAGTCCAAACATTGCACGCTTCTGATGTTGGGGGCGCCATGCAATTTTTCTGGGCGTCATAACCCAGGGCGCCATACTTACTAACATGGCGCCTTAAGCTAGGGCGCCGTGACCTGCACTTCTGAAAGGACATGCAGTGCCCCCATGTGTGGTTTTGGTAATTGATGACATTCTCTATGGACTAATGGTTGCATTGAGTTATATTTGAAGGATTTGTCCATATGCACTTCTTGAAGTCCATGTGTTGGTTTCAAGGAGTTTATGTGTTGACCAAGGTGCTATTAAGGAATTATCCAGAGATCGGTCATGTGAGAGTTGAGCTTATTGCAAGCATGTCTTGAAGAAGAAGATTGTGTGATCATTCATGTTTACCTTCATGACATTATCCAAATGAAGAGAGTTGGAAAGATTCAAGGTTGATCAAGACTAAGTCAAGAGTGAATCAAGTTGATCAACTCAGAAAGCGTAGAAGATGTACCGAGAGGGATCAAGTGATCCCATGGTATGGTAAGCATTGTCCATTGCGCTTTGTGTACTCACCCATGGTCTATGTGAGAGTTCTATGTGGGGTTAGGTACGTGTTCATGGGCTTGCATCAAGAGGAAGATATCACTCAACCCATGGAGAGGATGACATCAAGTGGTGATCGTCATCAAGATTGTCGTGTGCAAGTTCAAGTGGAGCATCACGAAGAGATCAAGTTCTTGAAGCTTGCATCCATTGTGGTATCAATGGACTTGTGAAGATGTGCCGAAGAGTGGCTCACCCATAGTGGAGTATGGGGGAGCAATCATCTAGTCTTCATCGAGCCAATGCAATCAAGAAAGGTGGTCCAACTTGAGGGAGTCAAGATCGTCATCATCTAGCTCAAGTGGACCATGTGCAAGGCAAAGGTTTGCCCTTTATAGGTTTTCTATTTTCCCGATCTCATGGTGGTAGTTGGGAGACCGGGTTATAGGATCGATTGTCGTACTATCAAGGGGGGCTCTCGATGAGTAGCTTGGTCGTATCATTCGTATAGAGCTCAAACCATTGCACCCTTGCATCATCTTTCTTGGTTCTTGTTTGATTCTCTTTGTGAGAATTAGAGCTTATGGTCATCGTGATGACGAGCTCGAGTTCATCGAAAACGGAGTTCACATGCTTCTTCTATTGCGTTTTCGGTGTTGGAGTTTTTACCGGTCTTATTCAAGGAAGGGTTCTCACCATTTTCTTATGGGCCTCTTATTATTTGCTTCTTATTGTTATTTCTATCAAGAATGTTTTAGCCCTTGTCGCTAGCTTTCCAACAAACTTGATTTCGTCGAATTCGGAGCTCGTATGCGAAAGTTATGGTTGTTTTGTTCATAGCTGTTTTTCATAGAGAGGTTGTACCGCCCCATAGAGAGGTTGTACAGGTGTTTGGAGCGGTTGTACCGCTCCAAAATTGGTCCAAAGGTTGTACCGGTCATGTACCGCTCTACCACCGGACTAGTTTCTATTTTGGAGCGGTTCTTGGGCGGTTGTTGACCGGTTGTACCGGTTTAACCGGTACTACCGGTTCCCCAGGCTGTTGTACCGCTTAGAGCTTTTCCTACAGGTTGGTTTTTCCTCTTCTTTGACCGATTGTACCGGTTCGTGCACCGGTTGTACCATTCCTACAGTTTTCTGCACATAACGTGCAGATTCGTGGTGGCGTATAAAAGGGGGTCTTCTTCCCCATTGAACCTTATCTCTTGAGCTCGTTTTTGCCCCCATTGTTGACCTTCTTTGAGCTTGCTAACTCTCAATCCCTCCATGGATTCTTTCTAGTTTTTGAGGGAAAATAGAGAGGAGATCTAGATCCACATTTCCACCATTCACTTTCTCCTCTTTGTGAGGGGAACCCCTTGGATCTAGATCTTGGAGTTCTTGGTGTTCTCCTTCTTGTTCTTCCTCTCTTTTTCCTCCCTAGCATTAGTTGCTTCGGTGGGATTTGAGAGAGAAGGACTTGGGCACTCCGTGTGCCCTTGCCATTGCATTTGGTGCATCAGTTTGAGTTCTCCACGTGATACGTGGAAGTTACAAGTTGAGAAGCTTATTACTCTTGGGTGCTTGGTACCCTTGAGCTTGTTCCTCTTGGGTGCTTGGGCGCCCTAGACGGTTGGTGGTGTTCGGAGCTCAATCATTATGGTGTAAAGCTCCGGCCAAGCGTCGGGGTCTCCAATTAGGTTGTGGAGATCGCCTCGAGCAATTTGACGGGTACCGGTGACCGCCCCCAAGGGTTGCCAAAGTGTACGGGTTCGGTGACCGCCCTTAAGGGTCCCTTAGTGGAATCACGACATCTTGCATTGTGTGAGGGCGTGAGGAGATTACGGTGGCCCTAGTGGCTTCTTGGGGAGCATTGTGCCTCCACACCGTTCCAAACGGAGATTAGCATCCGCAAGGGTGTGAACTTCGGGATACATCATCGTCTCTGCGTGCCTCGGTTATCTCTTACCCGAGCCCTTTACTTATGCACTTTACTTTGTGATCGCCATATTGTTTCTTGTCTTATATCTTGCTATCACTTAGTTGTTTATCTTGCTTAGCATAAGTTGTTGGTGCACATAGGTGAGCCTAGTTGTTGTAGGTTTTGTGCTTGACAAATTAACCGCTAAGTTTATTCCGCATTTGTTCAAGCCTAGACCGTAATTATTTTAAAGCGCCTATTCAACCCCCCTCTAGGCGACATCCTCGATCTTTCAATTGGTATCAGACCCTCGTCTCTCCTTATTAGGCTTTACCGCCTAGAGAGTAAATATGTCGACTAAGGGATTAGGATTCTCTGACACTCTTAGTTTTGATGGCACAAATTTTGATGTTTGGGTAATTCGCATGCTTAATCTCTTTAGGGTCATGGAACCAAATTTAGAGCGGATTGTAGATATGGGTTTTTCTCCTCCAAGGGATCCCCAAAGATTATCTTTAGAGGATGAGAAAAACTCTTATCTCAATGCTCAAGCTTCTAATGTGCTTTTTGATGCTTTTAGCAATGTAATTATATTTCAACTGACGTCGTTCCGGGATGCTCATGAGTTGTGGACAAAGCTTCAAGATAAATATGGTGTGTCCAAGATTTGTGGGGATGATTTTTCTCCCTCCACCTCCGGCCATGTTGTGTTCTCAACTTCTTCTACTTCACCTACATGTGGTTTTCCACAAGGTAATGACATGGTGAGTAGTGGTGTTCATTGCAACGATGATAGTGGGCTTATTGTTGATAATCCTTCATCACTTTCTTATTGCAATGCTTCATCTTTGGACTTTAGCACTTTGCACTCCAAATGTTTGATAGTCCTTGCATATCATGTAGAAATTTCTTGACTAAATATCATGATGATATACTTACTATGTCTTGTTGCCATGATAAAAATGCATATATTTCCTTGAATTGTTGTGCTAACAATGTATAGGAAACCCAACATTCCATGGAACAAGAGTGGTCTTGAATGGTGCTTCAAGGGATCCTACATCATCATCTATTGCATTTTGCCTTATGGCCAAGGCTTCAAAGGTATATCCCACTTTGAATCCCAATATGTCTTGTGATGATATTGATGATGGCAAGAGTGATGATGATGTTGATTATGATGAAGAGAATGATGATGTTGCCTCCTTAAAAAATAAGGGGAAATGATTTTTAAACTCTTCTTAAGAATAAAATTGCTCGTTCCAACTTCATGGAAATCATGTCTATTGCTATTGAGGGCAAGAAATATATTGATGAGTTGGAATCTCGTCTTGAGGAGCATGAGGTCACCATTGATAAACTGGAAGGTCATGAGCATGATTACGCTAATGAGATTGCAGACCTCTCTCAAGCTCTTGAACTTGAACAAACCACCAAGGAATCTCTTGAGGAGACTTTTGCTCTAGAATTATCTAGAGTGAAGGAATCTCATGATAGAGCTCTTGAGGTGGCCAATGTTTTTGAAACTAAAAATGCTAAGCTTGAAGTTGCGCATGTTAGACTCCTTGAGGATTTTGAGCACCTCAGAAATGGCTCAAGGGTCATCAAGGGTGAGCTCATCAAACTCACCGAGTCTCATGCACAACTTAAAGCCTCTTATTCAAAAGAGCTTGTAATGTTGCCTTCTCCTCTTGCTATTATTGATGATGCTTGTGCTACTAACTATATTACATGTGAAGCATCCCTTTTGAAGGAGAATGTTGAGCTACGGGCTCAACTAGAGTTGCTATCTATCAATTATGGGAAATTGGAAGAAAGCCATGAAAAGCTCTCAAGCTCTCATGATGATCTTCTAGTATCCCATAATGTGCTAAAGATAGCTCATGAAGCCATGCTTGCTAAGGTAACATCTAGTGAGCCTCATGTGGATACTAGCACTACTTGTAGTCAAAATGCTATATTGCCATGTGCTAGTCCTTGCAATTCATCTACTCATAATGTTGGTACATCTTGTAATGAATTGCTTTCCTTGCCTTGTTGCTCTAACAATGAAGCTTATACTTCCTCTAGTACTTGTGTTGAGACTAACCATGTAGAGGAAATCAAAGAGCTCAAGGCCCAAGTCACTTCTTTGAAGAAATACTTGGAAAAGAGTCATGAAGGGAAATTTACTCTCAACAACATCTTGAGCGTGCAAAAATCCCCCAATGACAAAGGTGGACTTGGATTCAACTCCAATAATAAGAAGAAGTCCAAGATGATCAAGAAGAAGGGCCAAGAACAAGTCAAGAATTCGGCCAAGATTATTTGCTTCAAGTGCAAAATTTAAGGGCATCATGTTAGATCTTGCCCATTGAAGAAGAAGGCCATTAGTGACAAGCAACAAGGGAAGAGGCCACAAGTTCAATCTCATGCTCAACCTCAAGTTGAAGAAAGGCCACTTCCCAAGAAGACTCAAGTTAATGCTTCTCTTGTTGAGAAATCAAGTGAAAAGAAAGTGAAGAGTAGACGTTGCTACTTATGTCGTGAGAAAGGTCACGTCGCTTCTTCATGCACTAGTGGTAACTTATCCAACCCAATTATTATTGATGATATCTATTCTCTTGGGAAGGATAAGGTTGGCAATGTGTTTGCCAAGTTTGTTGGTACTCAAAGTGGTGTCAAGAAAGGAACCATTTGGGTAGCCAAGCCTATTGTGACTAACCTCTTAGGACCCAACTTGGTTGGGGACCAACAAGCTCAAACTTGATCAATAGGTGTTGTCGGAGGTCATTGGAGACTTGGCTACATTATTAAGAATTAAGGGGACTTCATCATTCTTGTTGTCTCAAGCCAAGTCAATTGGGTTATCAAGTTTCTATCTTATATCCAATGTGCCTCCTTGCGGTAACTTGTACTTAAATTGTTTACATTGAAAGTCACTTGCCCCTTTGCATGTTTTGGTTTTGTTCCTTGCATGTGTTTGTATATGTTGTGTTTCCAACTTGCTTATCTTGAGCAATCAAGTATGTGTTTGTTGGTTTACACATCATGTACGTGTGTGTCGTGCGTTGAGCCTTTATGCTTCTTGTTTGTATCCTAGTTCGCTCTTGTGAGAGATTAATGGAATATCCCATTATGGGGTAGTGATGTGGTTTGTACACCTCACAATCCTATAAATGTGTGTACATGAGGAATACCATCTAGTATTGATATTACAAGATTATCTAGTCGCTATGTGGTATGTCTTCTCATGAGAAATTCAAATTCTAAATAGTCCATTAATTATCTCTTGTTGGATACTCTTATTGCCTCTTGTTAAGTTCTTATTGGTATCACATTATGGGGGATTAATATGCTATGTGCATATTACAAGCCTAGAAAATTTGTATATTTGAGATATTGTCACCTAGAATTGATATTGTAAATTATCTTGTTCCTAGGTGGCATGTTAGCTCTACAAGTTGCAATTTGCTTGTGTGTGGTGTGAAGATTTTTGTTGGATATCCTTGCTATCTACCACCGGGAATTATTTCCATTTACTTCTTGTCTTTTGATAGTTGGTACTCACTTGTGTGGTAGAATTTATTGATCTTCTTTACATTGGCTTTTGTTTTTATTTGTCTTTTCTCTTGCCAAGGAATGTATCAACTCCCTTTTTCTTCCATACCACTTGTGGATCTTGTTAATTTCTTGATCTTGTCTAGTGTTTTCTAGATATAGTGAAAGTGGTGATCCCACCTTGTGCATTTTGTATTCAAATGCAAATTCTCTATAATGCACTAGTCTTGGGGGAGCTATCCTATTTTCTATAAAACACTCATCTTGCAATCCTTGTCAAGTGTGTGTTGGTGGAAGGCAAGCCGTTTTCTTTTTGGTACTTTGTGCCATCATGAAACTTTGTAGATAGCTTGGTTTGTTTGGAACCATCCTCTCTTTTGGGAGTTTGATATCTTTTATTTAGTGTGTCTCAATGGATATCTCATTCCTCGATGTATCTGTTATGGATATCCTCCAAGTGTTGATTTATTCATTTGGTATCTTTTTTTCACTTGGTTTTTATTTGTCAATTGGTTTCGGTTCTTGAAAGTTTTGAGCATGTATATTAACTTCATGTAGTCTCTTTGGCATGCTTTCTTTCTTTGACCCAATATATAGGGGAAACTCCACCAAGTCTCAAATTCGATGAGATGTGCATGAAATTCATTTTCATATCTATATGCACGTATTTATGTGGAGTTTGTCCTATGTATTGTTGGTTCTCTAACTCTTTGGTCCCAATGAGGTTGGGTACCATTTTATTTGTGTTGTTGTTCTAGGAACAATTGGAGATACATTGGATGCTCGGCTCACTCACAAGGAAGGTGGTGTCACCATGAGCTTATTGGAGTCAAGCTAGGATGCTCAATGAACTACTATCTACTACCTTCAATTGGTTTCTTCTACATCCTTCCAATGATATCTCGGTAACAAGTATCTTGTCATGCATTATTTTCTTGCATTCAACCTTGTGTAGGTTGCATCTTGGCATGCTATCCATTCCATCTTGTGATACTTGTTTCCTTTCTCAAAGCATCTCAACGACTATCTCATGTTGCTAGTTGTGATGTCTTTGATGGTTGTGTGATAGGAATTCATTTATATACAATAAGACCATATCTAGCCATGTGATATGCTTCCAAGCAAATATCTTATCGTATATGTATGACTTCCTTTTGGATATCTTGTTCCTCCGTGTTGTAACTATTTCGGGTGTACATCCTTCTTTGTAGATATATATCATCATGATGCCGTCTACCTAGAATCTTATACACTTGAGAGAAGTTTCATCTCTAGATGATATCCTTTCTTTCACTTCCACCTTGTCTTTCTTATGTTATTTCTTTGGTGGCTCTGTGAAAGCTTTTGCCTTGAGTGTGTGTCTTATCTCGTTGCATCTTGATGCACTCTTGTGTGGTGAAGATTATTTTCCTCATGCTTGTCCTTATGAGGCTTTTGCCATCTTAATTGGTATCCCTCATCTTGATGAGGCTTTCTTCTTCTATCTTCACCATGAGTTGTCGCAAGCTTTGTCGTTTTCTTTTTAGTGAGCTTGTGAACCCATTTGTTAGTTGGGTGTGTGTGGGGAGGAATGTCATGCACCGTGTATCTCATTTATCCAAGACTATGTTGATGCTTAATGCTCATCCTTATTTTAGTCTTCTCAAGTGCTTTGCCATGACTCACACACATCATTTTGGTTGAGCCTATTCTTAAGTTGCCTCTTTTACATTTTGCTCAACCATTTTGTTGCAAGTGCTAGGCTTTGTTTCCTACATGCTCACTTGCACTTGTTGTGAATTTCTATTGATTTTCGGGGAGTGATGATCCTATTTTGTGCACTTGGTATCCTAATGCAAATATTCAGGAGTGCACAAATCATGGGGAGCTTCACTAGTGTATTTAGAATACTCTGTGCTCTCTTGCACTTGTCATGAGGTTTTATTGATCTTGGGGGAGTGACGATCCTATTTTGTGCTTGTTGAATCCAATTACAAAACTAAATTGTGCACAAATCATGGGGAGCTTCTCTAGTTTCTCTAGAACACTCATTTGCTCATATCAAAATATCTTTTATTCATGTGGCACATAGGATCATTGGTCTAGTTGGTTCAATTGGTATCTTTTGATAGCTTGCTTCAATTGGTATCTTTTGATTGCTTGCTTGCTCGTTTCTCTCTTTGTTATGTCCTTGTGGCATATCATTCTTTTGCAATCTTTGGGCCTCAATATAGTTTGTCTTCCTCCAAGTATTTACCATTGGATATGTGTATTGCATTCACTCTCTTGTTGAGAAATACACAATTTATGGAGGAACACAATTTATTGGCCTTCTAAGTTTTTCTCCCATTTTGGCAATCGATGCCAATGGGGGAGAAGTTTCAGAGAGTTTTGTGGAGAAGTTTTCAGAGTTTTGTTCTTGCTTTGGTTTTGTTCCTAAGCATCTGCATCTCATACTCATGCATCATTGGTTGTTGCATTGCATGGTGATGCATAATTCCTTATATAAACTCTCTTGAAAGTGATTGTCATCAATTACTAAAATGGGGGAGATTGAAAGGACATGCGGTGCCCCATGTGTGGTTTTGGTAATTGATGACATTCTCTATGGACTAATGGTTACATTGAGTTATATTTGAAGGATTTGTCCATATGCACTTCTTGAAGTCCATGTGTTGGTTTCAAGGAGTTTATGTGTTGACCAAGGTGCTATTAAGGAATTATCCAGAGATTGGTCATGTGAGAGTTGAGCTTATTGCAAGCATGTCTTGAAGAATAAGATTGTGTGACCATTCATGTTTACCTTCATGACATCATCCAAATGAAGAGAGTTGGAAACATTCAAGGTTGATCAAGACTAAGTCAAGAGTGAATCAAGTTGATCAACTCAGAAAGCATAGAAGATGTACCGAGAGGGATCAAGTGATCCCATGGTATGGTAAGCATTGTCCACTCCACTTCGTGTACTCACCCATGGTCTATGTGAGAGTTCTATGTGGGGTTAGGCACGTGTTCATGGGCTTGCATCAAGAGGAAGATATCACTCAACCCATGGAGAGGATGACATCAAGTGGTGATCGTCATCAAGATTGTCGTGTGCAAGTTCTATTGGAGCATCACGAAGAGACCAAGTGCTTGAAGCTTGCATCCATTGTGGTATCAATGAACTTGTGAAGATGTGCCGAAGAGTGGCTCACCCATAGTAGAGTATGGGGGAGCAATCATCTAGTCTTCATTGAGCCAATGCAATCAAGAAAGGTGGTCCAACTTGAGGGAGTCAAGATCGCCATCATCTAGCTCAAGTGGACCATGTGCAAGGCAAAGGTTTGCCCTTGATAGGTTTTCTCTTTTACCGGTCTCATGGTGGTAGTTGGGAGACTGCTACCTCTTGAGCACTACGTTGGATTTCCTTGAAGAGGAAAGGATGATGCAGCAAAGTAGCATAAGTATTTCCCTCAGTTTTTGAGAACCAAGGTATCAATCTAGTAGGAGGCTACACGCGAGTCCCTCATACCTACACAAAACAAATAACTCCTCGCAACCAACGCGATAAGGTGTTGTCAATCCCTTCACGGTCACTTACGAGAGTGAGATCTAATAGATATGATAAGATATTTTTTTGGTATTTTTGTGATAAAGATGCAAAGTAAAATAAAAGCAAAGTAAAAAGCAAAGGAAATAACTAAGTATTGGAAGATTAATATGATGATGATAGACCCCGGGGCCATAGGTTTCACTAGTGGCTTCTCTCAAGAGCATAAGTATTTTACGGTGGGTGAACGAATTACTGTTGAGCAATTGATAGAATTGAGCATAGTTATGAGAATATCTAGGTATGATCATGTATATAGGCATCACGTCCGAGACAAGTAGACCGACTCCTGCCTGCATCTACTACTATTACTCCACTCATCGACCGCTATCCAGCATGCATCTAGAGTATTAAGTTCATGAAAACAGAGTAACGCCTTAAGCAAGATGACATGATGTAGAGGGATAAATTCATGCAATATGATAAAACCCCATCTTGTTATCCTTGATGGCAACAATACAATACGTGCCTTGCTGCCCCTACTGTCACTCGGAAAGGACACCGCAAGATTGAACCCAAAGCTAAGCACTTCTCCCATTACAAGAAAGATCAATCTAGTAGGCCAAACCAAACTGATAATTCGAAGAGACTTGCAAAGATAAATAATCATACATAAAAGAGTTCAGAGAACATTCAAATATTGTTCATATATAATCTTGATCATAAACCCACAATTCATCGATCTCAACAAACACACCGCAAAAAGAAGATTACATCGAATAGATCTCCACAAGAGAGGGGGAGAACACTGTATTGAGATCCAAAAAGAGAGAAGAAGCCATCTAGCTAATAACTATGGACCCGAAGGTCTGAGGTAAACTACTCACACTTCATCGGAGAAGCTATGGTGTTGATGTAGAAGCGCTCCGTGATGGATGCCCCCTCTGGCGGAGCTCCAGAACAGGCCCCAAGATGGGATCTCGTGGATATAGAAGGTTGCGGCGGTGGAATTAGGTTTTTGGCTCCGTATCTGATCGTTTGGTGGTATGTAGGTATATATAGGAGGAACACTACAAAAAAAAGACACATCCGTGACATTTTGGGCTGAACGAATTTTTTTCCTGTCATACATATGACACTTCTATGATGATAATTGTGACAAAACCCGGTATCATCATAGATGTGGTGGCTCCTACTTCTATGAAAAAAAATCATGACAGAAAATGGGCTTTTCATCTTGGGCAGGCCAGAGACGCAACTGCATGACATTCTTTGGGCCGTCCATGACGGAAAAAACCATGGTAGAAGCGAGGGGGAGGAAAATTTCGGGGAGTTCCCAGTTATGGTGGAGGTCGGGGGCCGAGCGATGCACGTTTCTCTCGTACACGTACGCACGTGTGTGCGAGGCGTTGGCTCTAACTGAACCCGAGCGAGGCGTTGGGCTCTAACTAAACCCGAGCGATTGCACTGCAGGCTATGCGTTACTGAACCCGAGCGATCGATCGATGGCTGTTAACTGAACCCGATCGAGCGATTCCTTGGCTACTGCTGCTAATTGAAGCCGATTGATGGGATGAACAGTGAGCGTTGCGAGGGGGGGGGGTTGGATGAACAGTGAGCGGTGGCGTTGCCTCTGGATGAACAGGACCCCGTGTTGTGGTGGAGGAATGGATGAACAGTAGACGGTGGAGGGGTGCCCGTGGAGGGGTGGATGAACAGGACCCCGTGGTGTGGAGGGCAGGATGAACAGTAGACGATGGAGGGGTGCCCGTGGAGGGGTGGTTGAACAGGACCCCGTGGTGTGGAGGGCTGGATGAACAGTAGACGGTGGAGGGGTGGTTGAACAGTAGCCGGTGGAGTAGCGCGCGGTGGAGACTGGATGAACAGGAGCCTGTGGATGCTGGAGGAGGTCGACGGTGGATGAACAGTAGCTCGTGGAGGCTAGAGGGGGTCGACGGTGGAGATGAACAGTATCCCGTGGAGTCCTGTTTTGAGGTACGCCACACCCCTCCCGATGAACAGGACCCCCGTTTCGACCGCAGCGCTCCAACACAAGTCCGTTTCCTCTGTTTTGCGGTACGCCACACCCCTCCCGATCAACAGGACCCCCGTTTCGACCGTAGGAGGTCCGTTTCCTCCGTTTTGCGGTACGCCACACCCCTCCCGATCAACAGGACCCCCGTTTCGACCGTAGGAGGTCCGTTTCCTCCGTTTTGCAGTACGCCACACCCCTCCCGATCAACAGGACCCCCGTTTCGACCGTAGGAGGTCCGTTTCCTCCGTTTTGCGGTACGCCACACCCCTCCCGATCAACAGGACCCCCGTTTTGACGGTAGGAGGTCTGTTTCCTCCGTTGTGCGGTACGCCAGGCCTCATTTCCATCACCTCTTCCGTCCAAGCCCTCCCGATGAACATGACCACGCATTCTGTTCCGACCCATGAACACGACAACGACGTTGTTTCTCCGTTCCGACCCAGCCATGTACACGAGCCCTCGCCATACGTATGCACGAGTAGGCGTTCGAGTCCCCGCCCGTATGTACACATACGTGGCCGTATTTTCTTTCTTGCACCCTGGCCGTTGTACGTACGTGTACATGCTACGTGCGCGCCTCTACTATGACACGTGCGCGCCTCTACTACGACACGTGCGTGCCTCTACATCGACCAGTATGTACGTACACGTTCGCAACTAGAATGACAACGCTACGTACGCTTCGACCAGGTGGGTCCCGACTGTCAGGCACTTCCTTGCCTGCGAAGATGTAGCTGGTGGGTCCCAACAGTCAGGGGGCGAATCGTTTTTTTGCCCGGACGCACTTCCTCTGTGCGAAGATGTAGCTGGTGGGTCCCAGCAGTCGGGGGGCCGGTGGGTCCCAGCAGTCAGGGGGGCGAATCATTTTGGCTTTCTTTTTTTGCCCAGACGCACTTCCTTGCGTGCGAAGATGTAGCTGGTGGGTCCCAGCAGTCAGGGGGGTGAATCGTTTTTTTGCTCGGACGCACTTCCTTGCGTGCGAAGGTGTAGCTAGTGGGTCCCAGCAGTCAGGGGGAAACGTTTTTTTCGCGAAATACGGTGGCCCGTCCGGTGGGTCCCTGCTATCAGGTGGAGGAATCATTATTTTCCCCGTAATAAGGAGGCACTTCCTTGCTGCCGCCGTGGACCCAGCTGTCAGCCTCTCCACGTACAGTCCACGTCCGATGGAAGTCGTTCCTTGACCACATTGACCACGCCGCGCTGAGAGCACCAGGGCGGTGGACGACGACGAGGCCTAGGAAGGGGACGACGCGGAGCCGGTGAAGACGCGGCAGTGGATGCCCACGCGGAGAGGAGTATGAGGGTTCACTCGTTCGGCTGCGGTGTGAGGTTGCCGTCGCCGCATGGCCTGGCCAGCGATGGGAATAGTAGGGGCGGTGAGGCCTCCGCGGCAGCACAGCCGGCCACGGGAGGCAGGAGCAGGCGGCACGACCGGCGCTGCTTTGGGCGGCTGGAGTAAGAAGACCAGAGGTTGAAGAAGCACTATGGCCGTTGGATGGACATCGTACGGTCACTGCAGCTAGAATCGTTTATATTGACTAAGTTGACAAAGCCCTTGGTATGTCAACTTAGTAGGCCCACAGGTCAGCTTTCGAAATGGTGCGCCCCAGATGTCAGGGGGAGGAATCATTTTTTGGGCGGGTGAAGCTAGAATATCCGAGATTGAAGAAGAAGCACGGCATCCGTTGGATGGACATCCAACGGCCACTTCTGCTAGAACCGTGTGTTGACTATAAGTTGACAAAGCCTTGCATACGCGTCAACTCTGTTTTTTTAGGGGACGCGTCAACTTACTAAGGCTAGAAGTGTGTGGCAGAGAACTTATAGCCCATTTGAGATTTATAAGAATGTGTAGCCCATTTTTGAATTCTAATGGAATTTACTACAGCCCATTTACAGTTTGTTAAAAGTACAACCCATTTCAACCAACCGTTCAAAACAGAATTCAATAAAATTTCCCACATTTTGATGGGATCCGAAATATTTTTATCCCGAAATTTCTAGTCAGATTAAATAAATTTATATTATGTAAAAATCCAACGAAACATTGCGCTCGCAACAATTAATGAAACTAAAATTTTCAATATCCAAAAATAATATTTTACAAAGTAATCACGTGTTTGGTGCATTTTTTTATAGTTACTGCCCAGTTTTTATAATTACATCCCATTTATTATTCCCTAAAGCTCATTTTCTTGTTAAGCCTAATGCATCCCTCCTAGGAAAGATTTGCAGCCCAGCGGGGCGGAGAATAACAACTTGACCTTGCCTGGGTATTCCTAAAAAAAGTATAGCTGGGCTAGCCATTAATATCTGGGCTGGATATCATGCCTGGGCTAGACGGGCCACAACCCACCCAGTTAATACCTGCAGCGATGTTTTCGTTGTTGTTCAGAGGAGAAAAATTAATATCTGGGTTAAACATTGAAAAACTCTGCAGTGCTCACACCTCAAAAACACAAATACTGCTCGAGCTGCTTGGTCCCAGCTGTCGGCCGCTTCTTGTGCAATTCTCTCGTTTATTGACTACTACATAGGTTGATAATGGTGTGGGACCGTGATGTCAGGAAACCAGGGGGAAGCAAAATAAATTACTCCAGCGAGCGCTTCCACCTCTGCCTTGTTGTCTCCCGTGGAAACCCATTTCCTCCCTTTTTTTTTGCTCGGGCAAGGACCAATGCATGCAGCACGTCCATGCGGTTATTAGGCAAGAAATAAAAGCGCTTTGCGTGCTATGAATTACGATGGCCTGCATGGGTAGCTAATAAAGCATCCTCTTAACTGCTATGATTAAATGTTGTGTTTAGAAGAGATAAATATTCTTATTTTCCACCAATCTGCTTGCACCTAGGTCGTGATGCACCTTCTAATACGACTTATTCACCTAGACGGAGGGAGTATAGTTTTATACATATATATATATATAATAAGGAGGCACTTGAGTACGTGTGGCTATGAACCTGGTGGGTCCCCATTGTCATCCTCTCCAAGTAAAGTCATCTCCTCGCCCGCGCGCGCTTTCCGCCCGAAACAGTCAGCGCCGCCCGCCCCGCTTCCCGGTGCAGGCGATTGCTCCGTCTTCAAACGACACAAGTGCCATCCGTCTGTCCATCCTCCGCCCACATTAATGATACGCGGTTGCCGAGGCGGCTACTCCGGCGCCACACGTCCATCCCTCCACCCGCCCACCATTGCTATATAAACTGCTGCGCTGGCCATAGCCGCAGTCATCCGCATCCGTTCCCTTTCTCCTCTCCACACCACTACTGCCCACCATGGCTTCCTCGTGCTCCAGTGCTCTTCGGGATGGGCGGACGACGGACCACAAGGAGATGGCAGCCATTGCTACCGACTGGCTGGCCGGCAGGCAGCCGGAGGACGACGACGTCCCAATGGAGAACATGGTAGTCGAAGATCCGGCGCCAACCCCCTCCTCCGCGCCATCCTCGCCGGTGCATTGCACCATGACCATCGGTGAGGCCCATGCCCAATATATGGACAATGTGAGGCAGATGCGTCAGGAGCAGTTCCGGGAGGCGCAGGCCGACGCCGCCTACAACCACCATCTCCTCCAGGAGCAGCTGTAGGCGGAGGAGCAGATCGCCGTGGAGCGGG
The DNA here is from genome assembly GCF_003073215.2 of Triticum urartu. Taxonomy (NCBI): domain Eukaryota; kingdom Viridiplantae; phylum Streptophyta; class Magnoliopsida; order Poales; family Poaceae; genus Triticum; species Triticum urartu. The sequence continues at coordinate 99,893,941 of NC_053027.1, forward strand.
CGGAGCAGGAGGCGCTGCTCGACTCGTACCGCTCATATAAATAGAACAACCATTATTCTCGGATTTAAATGAGTAGCCATCTCGAATTAAACGAGATCCTGATACAATGTTCATAGATCGCACCATATCCAATAGAGTGCAATTACGATGTTCGGACACACCATTACGCTGAGGTGTTCTAGGCGGCGTGAGTTGTGAAACTATTCCACATTTTCTTAAGTGTGTGCCAAATTCGTGACTCAAGTATTCTCCCCCACGATCTGATCACAAGAACTTGATTTTTCTGTCACGTTGATTCTCAACCTCACTCTGAAATTACTTGAACTTTTCAAAGGTCTCAGACTTGTGTTTCATTAAGTAGACATACCCATATCTACTCAAGTCATCAGTGAGGGTGAGAACATAATGATAGCCACCGCGAGCCTCAACACTCATTGGACCGCACACATCAGTATGTATGATTCCCAATAAGTTGGTTGCTCGCTCCATTGTTCCTGAGAATGGAGTCTTGGTCATTTTTCCCATGAGGCATGGTTCGAACGTGTCAAATGATTCGTAATCAAGAGACTCTAAAAGTCCATCTGCATGGAGCTTCTTCATGCGTTTGACACCTATGTGACCAAGGCGGCAGTGCCACAAGTATGTGGGACTATCATTATCAACCTTACATCTTTTGGTATTCACACTATGAATATGTGTAGCATTACGCTCGAGATTCATTAAGAATAAACCATTCACCATCGGAGCATGACCATAAAACATATCTCTCATATAAATAGAACAACCATTATTCTCGGATTTAAATGAGTAGCCATCTCGAATTAAACGAGATCCTGATACAATGTTCATGCTCAAAGATGGCACTAAATAACAATTATTGAGGTTTAAAACTAATCCCGTAGGTAAATGTAGAGGTAGCGTGCCGACGGCGATCACATCGACCTTGGAACCATTCCCGACGCGCATCGTCACCTCGTCCTTCGCCAGTCTCCGCTTATTCCGCAGCTCCTGCTTTGAGTTACAAATGTGAGCAACCGCACCGGTATCAAATACCCAGGAGCTACTACGAGTACTGGTAAGGTACACATCAATTACATGTATATCACATATACCTTTCATGTTGCCGGCCTTCTTGTCCGCTAAGTATTTGGGGCAGTTCCGCTTCCAGTGACCACTTCCCTTGCAATAAAAACACTCAGTCTCGGGCTTGGGTCCATTCTTTGGCTTCTTCCCGGCAGCTTGCTTACCGGGCACGGCAACTCCCTTGCCGTCCTTCTTGAAGTTCTTCTTACCCTTGCCTTTCTTGAACTTAGTGGTTTTATTCACCATCAACACTTGATGTTCCTTTTTGACTTCTACCTCTGCTGATTTCAGCATTGAATATACCTCAGGAATGGTCTTTTCCATCCCTTGCATATTGAAGTTCATCACAAAGCTCTTGTAGCTTGGTGGAAGCAACTGAAGGATTCTGTCAATGACCGCATCATCCGGGAGTTTAACTCCCAGCTGAGTCAAGCGGTTATGCAACCCAGGCATTCTAAGTATGTGCTCACTAACAGAACTATTTTCCTCCATCTTACAGCTGAAGAACTTGTCGAAGACTTCATATCTCTGGACCCGGGCATGAGCTTGGAAAACCATTTTCAGCTCTTCGAACATCTCATATGCTCCGTGTCGCTCAAAACATTTTTGGAGCCCCAGTTCTAAGCTGTAAAGGATGCCGCACTGAACGAGGGAGTAATCATCAGCACGTGTCTGCCAAGCGTTCATAACGTCTTGGTTCTGTGGGACGAGTGTGTCACCTAGCGGTGCTTCTAGGACATAATCTTTCTTGGCAGCTATAAGGATGATCCTCAGGTTCCGGACCCAGTCCGTATAGTTGCTTCCATCGTCTTTCAGCTTGGTTTTCTCTAGGAACGCGTTGAAGTTGAGGACAACATGGGCCATTTGATCTACAAGACATATTGTAAAGATTTTAGACTAAGTTCATGATAATTAAGTTCATCTAATCAAATTATTCAATGAACTCCCACTCAGATAGACATCCCTCCAATCATCTAAGTATAACATGATCCGAGTTAACTAGGCCGTGTCCGATCATCATGTGAGATGGACTAGTCAACATCGGTGAACATCTTCATGTTGATCGTATCTTCTGTACGACTCATGCTCGACCTTTCAGTCTTCTGTGTTCCGAGGCCATGTCTGTACATGCTAGGCTCGTCAAGTCAACCTAAATGTATCGCGTGTGTAAATCTGGCTTACACCCGTTGTATTCGAACGTTAGAATCTATCACACCCGATCATCACGTGGTGCATCGAAACAACGAACCTTCGCAACGGTGCACATTTAGGGGGAACACCTTCTTGAAATTATTACGACGGATCATCTTATTTAAGCTACCGTCGTTTTAAGCAAATAAGATGTAAAACATGATAAACATCACATGCAATCAAATAGTGACATGATATGGCCAATATCATTTGCTCCTTTTGATCTCCATCTTCGGGGATCCATGATCATCGTTGCCACCGGCATGACACCATGATCTCCATCATCGTGTCTTCTTGAAGTTGTCTTGTCATCTATTACTTCTACTACTATGGCTAACGCTTTAGCAATAAAGTAAAGTAATTACATGACGTTTATGTTGACATGCAGGTCATAAATAAATAAAGACAACTCCTATGGCTCCTGCCAGTTGTCATACTCATCGACATGCAAGTTGTGATTCCTATTACAAGAACATGATCATGTCATACATCACGTATATCATTCATCACATCCTTTGGCCATATCACATCACAAAACACTTGCTGCAAAAACAAGTTAGACGTCCTCTAATTGTTGTTGCATGTTTTTACGTGGCTGCTATAGGTTTCTAGCAAGAACGTTTCTTACCTACGCCAAAACCACAAGGTGAACTGCCAATTTCTATTTACCCTTCATAAGGACCCTGTTCATCGAATACGGTCCGACTAAAGTGGGAGAGACAGACACCCGCCAGCCACCTTATGCAACTAGTGCATGTCAGTCGGTGGAACCGGTCTCACGTAAGCGTACGTGTAAGGTTGGTCCGGGCCACTTCAGCCCACGATGCCGCTGAATCAAGATAAGACTAGTAACGGCAAGATAATTGACAATATCGACGCCCACAACTACTTTGTGTTCTACTCGTGCATAGTAACTACGCATAGACCTAGCTCATGATGCCACTGTTGGGGAACGTAGCAGAATTTTAAAATTTTCTATGCATCACCAAGATCAATCTATGGAGTCATCTAGCTACGAGGAAGAGAGGAGTGCATCTACATACCCTTGTAGATCACGAGCGGAAGCGTTCAAGAGAACGGGGTTGATGGAGTCGTACTCGATGTGATTCAAATCACCGATGACCAAGTGCCGAACGGACAGCACCTCCGCGTTCAACACACGTACGGTTGGGAAGACGTCTCCTCCAACTTGATCCAGCAAGGGGGAAGGAGAGGTTGATGAAGATCCAGCAGCACGACGGCGTGGTGGTGGAAGCAACGGTGGTCTCGGCAGGGCTTCACCAAGCGCAGGGAGACGGAGGAGTGTCACGGAAGGGAGAGGGAGAGGCCAGGGGCTTGGGTGCGCAGCCCTCCCTCCCCCCCACTATATATAGGGTGCCTAGGGGGGGCGCCAGCCCTAGGAGATCCAATCTCCTAGGGGGGCGGCGGCCAAGGGGGGTGCCTTGCCCCCCAAGGCAAGGGTAGCGCCCCACCCCTAGGGTTTCTAACCCTAGGCGCAGGGGGATGCCCAAAGGGGGGACGCACCAGCCCACTAGGGGCTGGTTCCCCTCCCACTTCAGCCCATGGGGCCCTCCGGGATAGGTGGCCCCACCCGGTGGACCCCCGGGACCCTTCCGGTGGTCCCGGTACAATACCGGTGACCCCCGAAACCTTCCCGATGGCCGAAACTGGACTTCCTATATATTAATCTTTACCTCTGGACCATTCCGGAACTCCTCATGACATCCGCGATCTCATCCGGGACTCCGAACAACTTTTGGGTTACCGTATGCTAATATCTCTACAACCCTAGCGTCACCGAACCTTAAGTGTGTAGACCCTACGGGTTCGGGAGACACACAGACATGACCGAGACGACTCTCCGGTCAATAACCAACAACGGGATCTGGATACCCATGTTGGCTCCCACATGCTCCATGACGATCTCATCGGATGAACCACCATGTCGAGGATTCAATCAATCCGTATACAATTTCCTTTGTCAATCGGTACGTTACTTGCCCGAGACTCGATCGTCGGTATCCCAATACCTTGTTCAGTCTCGTTACCGGCAAGTCACTTTACTCGTACCGTAATGCATGATCCCGTGATCAACCACTCGATCACATTGAGCTCATTATGATGATGCATTACCGAGTGGGCCCAGAGATACCTCTCCGTCATACGGAGTGACAAATCCCAGTCTCGTTTCGTGCCAACCCAACAGACACTTTCGGAGATACCTGTAATGTACCTTTATAGTCACCGAGTTACGTTGTGACGTTTGGCACACCCAAGTCACTCCTACGGTATTTGGGAGTTGCACAATCTCATGGTCTAAGGAAATGATACTTGACATTTAGAAAAGCTACAGCAAATGAACTACACGATCTTTGAGCTATGCTTAGGATTGGGTCTTGTCCATCACATCATTCTCCTAATGATGTGATCCCGTTATCAATGACATCCAATGTCCATAGTCAGGAAACCATGACTATCTTTTGATCAACGAGCTAGTCAACTAGAGGCTCACTAGGGACGTGTTGTGGTCTATGTATTCACACATGCATTACGATTTCCGGATAACACAAATATAGCATGAACAATAGACAATTATCATGAACAAAGAAATATAATAATAACCATTTTATTATTGCCTCTAGGGCATATTTCCAACAGTCTCCCACTTGCACTAGAGTCAATATTCTAGTTACATTGTGATGAATCGAACACCCATGCAGTTCTGGTGTTGATCATGTTTTGCTCTAGGGAGAGGTTTAGTCAACGGATCTGCTACATTGAGGTCCATATGTACTTTACAAATCTCTATGTCTCCATTTTGAACACTTTCACGAATGGAGTTGAAGCGACGCTTGATATGCCTGGTCTTCCTATGAAACCTGGGCTCCTTGGCAAGGGCAATAGCTCCAGTGTTGTCATAGAAGAGAGTCATCGGGCCTGACGCATTGGGTATGACTCCTAGGTCGGTAATGAACTCCTTCACCCGGACTGCTTCTTGTGCTGCCTCCGAGGCTGCCATGTACTCCGCTTCACATGTAGATCCCGCCACAACGCTTTGCTTGCAACTGCACCAGCTTACTGCCCCACCATTCAAAATATACACGTATCCGGTTTGTGACTTAGATTCATCCACATCTGTGTCGAAGCTAGCATCGATGTAACCCTTTACGACGAGCTCTTCGTCACCTCCATAAACGAGAAAAATTTCCTTAGTCCTTTTCAGGTACTTCAGGATATTCTTGACCGCTGTCCAGTGTTCCATGCCGGGATTACTTTGGTACCTTCCTACCAAACTTACAGCAAGGTTTACATCAGGTCTGGTACATAGCATAGCATACATGATAGACCCTATGGCCGAGGCATAGGGGACGACACTCATCTTTTCTCTATCTTCTGCCGTGGTCGGGCATTGAGCCGTGCTCAATCTCGTACCTTGCAATACAGGCAAGAACCCCTTCTTTGACTGATCCATTTTGAACTTCTTCAATATCTTGTCAAGGTACGTACTCTGTGAAAGACCAATAAGGCGTCTCGATCTATCTCTATAGATCTTGATGCCTAATATATAAGCAGCTTCTCCAAGGTCCTTCATTGAAAAACACTTGTTCAAGTAGACCTTTATGCTTTCCAAGAATTCTATATCATTTCCCATCAACAGTATGTCATCCACATACAATATGAGAAATGCTACAGAGCTCCCACTCACTTTCTTGTAAATGCAGGCTTCTCCATAAGTCTGCATAAACCCAAACGCTTTGATCATCTCATCAAAACGAATGTTCCAACTCCGAGATGCTTGCACCAGCCCATAAATCGAGCGTTGGAGCTTGCACACCTTGTTAGAATTCTTAGGATCGACAAAACCTTCCGGCTACATCATATACAATTCTTCCTTAAGGAAACCATTAAGGAATGCCGTTTTGACGTCCATTTGCCATATCTCATAATCATAGAATGCGGCAATTGCTAACATGATTCGAACGGACTTCAGCTTCGCTACGAGTGAGAAAGTCTCATCGTAGTCAACCCCTTGAACTTGTCGATAACCCTTAGCGACAAGCCGAGCTTTATAGATGGTCACATTAACATCCGCGTATGTCTTCTTCTTAAAGATCCATTTATTTTTTATGGCTCGCCGATCATCGGGCAAGTCAGTCAAAGTCCATACTTCGTTTTCATACATGGATCCTATCTCGGATTTCATGGCTACCAGCCATTTGTCGGAATCCGGGCCCGCCATCGCTTCTTCATAGTTCAAAGGTTCACTGTGGTCTAACAACATGATTTCCAAGACAGGGTTGCCGTACCACTCTGGTGCGGAACGTGTCCTTGTGGACCTACGAAGTTCAGTAGTAACTTGATCTGAAGTTTCATGATCATCATCATCAACTTCCTCTCTAGTCGGTGCAGGCACCTCAGGAACATTTTCTTGAGCTGCGCCACTTACCGGTTCAAGAGGTAATACTTCATCAAGTTCTACCTTCCTCCCACTTATTTCTTTCGAGAGAAACTCTTTCTCTAGAAAGGACCCATTCTTGGCAACAAAGATCTTGCCTTCGGATCTGAGGTAGAAGGTATACCCAACAGTTTCTTTAGGGTATCCTACGAAGACGCATTTTTCCGACTTGGGTTCGAGCTTTTTAGGTTGAAGTTTCTTGACATAAGCATCGCATCCGCAAACTTTTAGAAACGATAGCTTAGGTTTCTTCCCAAACCATAATTCATACAGTGTCGTCTCAACGGATTTCGACGGAGCCCTATTTAAAGTGAATGCGGCAGTCTCTAAAGCATAGCCCCAAAATGACAGTGGTAAATCGGTAAGAGACATCATAGATCACACCATATCCAATAGAGTGCGATTACGACGTTCGGACACACCATTACGCCGAGGTGTTCTAGGCGGCGTGAGTTGTGAAACTATTCCACATTTTCTTAAGTGTGTGCCAAATTCGTGACTCAAGTATTCTCCCCCACGATCTGATCGCAAGAACTTGATTTTTCTGTCACGTTGATTCTCAACCTCACTCTGAAATTACTTGAACTTTTCAAAGGTCTCAGACTTGTGTTTCATTAAGTAGACATACCCATATCTACTCAAGTCATCAGTGAGGGTGAGAACATAATGATAGCCACCGCGAGCCTCAACACTCATTGGACCGCACACATCAGTATGTATGATTTCCAATAAGTTGGTTGCTCGCTCCATTGTTCCTGAGAATGGAGTCTTGGTCATTTTTCCCATGAGGCATGGTTCGCACGTGTCAAATGATTCGTAATCAAGATACTCTAAAAGTCCATCTGCATGGAGCTTCTTCATGCGTTTGACACCTATGTGACCAAGGCGGCCGTGCCACAAGTATGTGGGACTATCATTATCAACCTTACATCTTTTGGTATTCACACTATGAATATGTGTAGCATTACGCTCGAGATTCATTAAGAATAAACCATTCACCATCGGAGCATGACCATAAAACATATCTCTCATATAAATAGAACAACCATTATTCTCGGATTTACATGAGTAGCCATCTCGAATTAAACGAGATCCTGATACAATGTTCATGCTCAAAGATGGCACTAAATAACAATTATTAAGGTTTAAAACTAATCCCGTAGGTAAATGTAGAGGTAGCGTGCCGACGGCGATCACATCGACCTTGGAACCATTCCCGACGCGCATCGTCACCTCGTCCTTCGCCAGTCTCCGCTTATTCCGCAGCTCCTGCTTTGAGTTAAAAATGTGAGCAACTGCACCGGTATCAAATACCCAGGAGCTACTACGAGTACTGGTAAGGTACACATCAATTACATGTATATCACATATACCTTTCGTGTTGCCGGCCTTCTTGGCCGCTAAGTATTTGGGGCAGTTCTGCTTCCAGTGACCACTTCCCTAGCAATAAAAACACTTAGTCTCGGGCTTGGGTCCATTCTTTGGCTTCTTCCCGACAGCTTGCTTACCGGGTGCGGCAACTCCCTTGCCGTCCTTCTTGAAGTTCTTCTTACCCTTGCCTTTCTTGAACTTAGTGGTTTTATTCACCATCAACACTTGATGTTCCTTTTTGACTTCTACCTCTGCTGATTTCAGCATTGAATATACCTCAGGAATGGTCTTTTCCATCCCCTGCATATTGAAGTTCATCACAAAGCTCTTGTAGCTCGGTGGAAGCGACTGAAGGATTCTGTCAATGACCGTGTCATCCGGGAGATTAACTCCCAACTGAGTCAAGCGGTTATGCAACCCAGACATTCTGAGTATGTGCTCACTAACAGAACTATTTTCCTCCATCTTACAGCTGAAGAACATGTCGGAGACTTCATATCTCTCGACCCGGGCATGAGCTTGGAAAACCATTTTCAGCTCTTCGAACATCTCATATGCTCTGTGTCGCTCAAAATGTTTTTGGAGCCCCGGTTCTAAGCTGTAAAGCATGCCGCACTGAACGAGGGAGTAATCATCAGCACGTGTCTGCCAAGCGTTCATAACGTCTTGGTTCTGTGGGACGGGTGCGTCACCTAGCGGAGCTTCTAGGACATAATCTTTCTTGGCAGCTATGAGGATGATCCTCAGGTTCCGGACCCAGTCCGTATAGTTGCTGCCATCGTCTTTCAGCTTGGTTTTCTCTAGGAACGCGTTGAAGTTGAGGACAACGTGAGCCATTTGATCTACAATACATATTGTAAAGATTTTAGACTAAGTTCATGATAATTAAGTTCATCTAATCAAATTATTCAATGAACTCCCACTCAGATAGACATCCCTCTAGTCATCTAAGTATAACATGATCCGAGTTAACTAGGCCGTGTCCGATCATCACGTGAGACGGACTAGTCAACATCGGTGAACATCTTCATGTTGATCGTATCTTCTATACGACTCATGCTCGACCTTTCGGTCTTCTATGTTCCGAGGCCATGTCTGTACATGCTAGGCTCGTCAAGTCAACCTAAGTGTATTGCGTGTGTAAATCTGGCTTACACCCGTTGTATTCGAACGTTAGAATCTATCACACCCGATCATCACGTGGTGCTTCGAAACAACGAACCTTCGCAACGGTGCACAGTTAGGGGGAACACCTTCTTGAAATTATTACGAGGGATCATCTTATTTAAGCTACCGTCGTTCTAAGTAAATAAGATGTAAAACATGATAAACATCACATGCAATCAAATAGTGACATGATATGGCCAATATCATTTGCTCCTTTTGATCTCCATCTTCGGGGCTCCATGATCATCGTTGCCACCGGAATGACACCATGATCTCCATCATCATGATCTCCATCATCGTGTCTTCTTGAAGTTGTCTTGTCATCTATTACTTCTACTACTATGGCTAACGCTTTAGCAATAAAGTAAAGTAATTACATGACGTTTATGTTGATACGCAGGTCATAATAAATAAAGAGAACTCCTATGGCTCCTGCCAGCTGTCATACTCATCGCATGCAAGTCGTGATTCCTATTACAAGAACATGATCATCTCATACATGACATATATCATTCATCACATCCTTTGGCCATATCACATCACAAAACACTTGCTGCAAAAACAAGTTAGACGTCCTCTAATTGTTGTTGCATGTTTTTACGTGGCTGCTATAGGTTTCTAGCAAGAACGTTTCTTACCTACGCCAAAACCACAAGGTGAACTGCCAATTTCTATTTACCCTTCATAAGGACCCTGTTCATCGAATCCGATCCGACTAAAGTGGGAGAGACAGACACCCGCCAGCCACCTTATGCAACTAGTGCATGTCAGTCGGTGGAACCGGTCTCACGTAAGTGTACGTGTAAGGTTGGTCTGGGCCGCTTCATCCCACGATGCCGCCGAATCAAGATAAGACTAGTAACGGCAAGATAATTGACAATATCGACGCCCACAACTACTTTGTGTTCTACTCGTGCATAGTAACTACGCATAGACCTAGCTCATGATGCCACTGTTGGGGAATGTAGCAGAATTTTAAAATTTTCTACGCATCACCAAGATCAATCTATGGAGTCATCTAGCTACGAGGAAGAGAGGAGTGCATCTACATACCCTTGTAGATCACGAGCGGAAGCGTTCAAGAGAACGGGGTTGATGGAGTCGTACTCGACGTGATTCAAATCACCGATGACCAAGTGCCGAACGGACAGCACCTCCGCGTTCAACACACGTACGGTTGGGAAGACATCTCCTCCAACTTGATCCAGCAAGGGGGAAGGAGAGGTTGATGAAGATCCAGCAGCACGACGGCATGGTGGTGGAAGCAACGGTGGTCTCGGCAGGGCTTCACCAAGCGCAGGGAGACGGAGGAGTGTCACGGGAGGGAGAGGGAGAGGCCAGGGGCTTGGGTGCGCAGCCCTCCCTCCCCCCACTATATATAGGGTGCCTAGGGGGGGCGCCGGCCCTAGGAGATCCTATCTCCTAGGGGGGCGGCGGCCAAGGGGGGTGCCTTGCCCCCCAAGGCAAGGGTAGCGCCCCACCCCTAGGGTTTCTAACCCTAGGCGCAGGGGGATGCCCAAAGGGGGGGCGCACCAGCCCACTAGGGGCTGGTTCCCCTCCCACTTCAGCCCATGGGGCCCTCCGGGATAGGTGGCCCCACCCGGTGGACCCGCGGAACCCTTCCGATGGTCCCGGTACAATACCGGTGACCCCGGAAACCTTCCCGATGGCCGAAACTGGACTTCCTATATATTAATCTTTACCTCCGGACCATTCCGGAACTCCTCATGACGTCCGGGATCTCATCCGGGACTCCGAACAAATTTCGGGTTACCGTATGCTAATATCTCTACAACCCTAGCGTCACCGAACCTTAAGTGTGTAGACCCTATGGGTTCGGGAGACACACAGACATGACCGAGACGACTCTCCGGTCAATTACCAACAGCGGGATCTGGATACCCATGTTGGCTCCCACATGCTCCACGATGATCTCATCGGATGAACCACGATGTCGAGGATTCAATCAATCCGTATACAATTCCCTTTGTCAATCGGTACGTTACTTGCCCGAGACTCGATCGTCGGTATCCCAATACCTTGTTCAATCTCGTTACCGGCAAGTCACTTTACTCGTACCGTAATGCATGATCCCCTGATCAACCACTTGATCACATTGAGCTCATTATGATGATGCATTACTGAGTGGGCCCAGAGATACCTCTCCGTCATACGGAGTGATAAATCCCAGTCTCGATTCGTGCCAACCCAACAGACACTTTCGGAGATACCTGTAATGTAACTTTATAGTCACCCAGTTACGTTGTGACGTTTGGCACACCCAAGGCACTCCTACGGTATCCGGGAGTTGCACAATCTCATGGCCTAAGGAAATGATACTTGACATTCAGAAAAGCTATAGCAAACGAACTACACGATCTTTGAGCTATGCTTAGGATTGGGTCTTGTCCATCACATCATTCTCCTAATGATGTGATCCCGTTATCAATGACATCCAATGTCCATAGTCAGGAAACCATGACTATCTTTTGATCAATGAGCTAGTCAACTAGAGGCTCACTAGGGACGTGTTGTGGTCTATGTATTCACACATGCATTACGATTTCCGGATAACACAATTATATCATGAACAATAGACAATTATCATGAACAAAGAAATATAATAATAACCATTTTATTATTGCCTCTAGGGCATATTTCCAAGATGGACAGGGTTTGCCATCAGTTCGGACATTGACATGGCACCTCGTGCTAAATAAACCAGCTGTTCTTTTTGTGCAGTTCCACCAAAATCAACCAAATTCGCGCGTAGCTTGTACGATTTCGCCCTTATATGTTGCAACGCCTTGAACTTATCAGCACCTCATTTCTTGTTGTGGAAATGAATGATTCAATGTATTCATGAACATTTTGTGCAGTTCCCATTGAAATCAAGCTGAGCACCCCCGTTTGCACAAATACAAAAAAGTGATTAGTATAGAGCAAACTGTACTATGAATTGACAGTTTCAACAGGCACATACATGGTCCATGTAGAGCACACTTTTTGAAAAATGGAAATCACCAGAAAGAATCCTAGAACAACAGCAAAAAAATGGAGATTTTGTCAGTCCTTCTGAGCTGAAGTTAGTTTGGTCTTGTGGGGAGTAATGTAACCATCCTTCAGCTGCTCCTTCTGATGATAAGATAGACAGGGCTTCTTCATCCTGGCATAATCGGAACTAGTCACTTCACGTACTCCATATTCTTCTTAAGAGGAAGATGATCCTGTTGTGCAACGACAAGAGGACTACTAAATGCTAGCATCACTGTTTGCTCGAAAAAAGGAAAGGAAATATTTAAAACAGCACATATGAAGCACTTCTCAAGGACAATACCACTTTTCCATGACAGTATCTAAATAGTAGCACAACACCAATAGAGATGACAAAGCTCAATCATATGGATGAAATCAGTGGGCGAGTACCAACCTTTGTCAGGAGGCTTATTGTGTAGAGCATACAGATGAAGCATCTACGGTGGTGGCCAAGCTTACTATATACTCCTCGATTAGTTTAATGTTCCCAACATCTTCTTCTGCAGTTCCACTAAAATATATGGTATCTTCAAAGAAGATCCCTGTTTGCACAAGTAGAGATAATTACATATTACATTAAGAGTGGCATCAAATCAGTGGCAAAACAATTGCTCGTTCCAGCCATAGCAATAAATTAAGATGCAAAACTATATCATTACTTGTGCCATCATAGTTCCAGTGCTTCATTACAGCACCGGGAGTTGATTTTTGTTTTTCTTCCCCTTGTTCTTCCCCTTCATCACTTGGTTCAATAACAAACAAGCTTCGCCTTCAATGTAAGATTTGGCATGTCAATTAGGGAGCTCAAGTATAGTACTAAACTTAATTTTCTGATGAAAGTGGCAAAATACAGGCCAGCAGTTGTGAAATATCCTTATCTTACCTCAATGGGATATTACGGTGCACATACAGATTGGAAGTCTTGTCTCCATTTGTGCAGTTCACTAAAATCAAGCAACATTATCGTACAAGTAGCACAACATATGAATGCACACTGCAGAGTCATGTGAAAGAAGGCTAGTACTGACCTCTCATGATGCGGAATTCAAACAACTCACAAGAAGAAGATCTGAACCAAATTCGCCTTAACGGATAGGAAGTAAGATCTCCTCTTGTGCAGTTCCACTAAGATCAAGCAATCAAGCAACGTTGTCGGTGTGACATTTTGGTTGAACTGCACAAAACACTCTTAAAACAAAAGTGTTTTGTGCAGTGCAACAAAAGGTCACAATGGCAACGAGGTGAAGCAGATAACCCTGTTTACACAGAGGTGCAAAGGAAACAATTAGTGGTCAATAACGGTGGATGACACAAAAGCCAACAAAAAGAAGCATCTACCTTATCTAAATGGGAAAGAAAGCAAGACAGTATCATTTCTCAAATGGTGGCATTGATTAATATTAACATAGAGATTATATTAACAATAAAATTCGTTAAACATGTAATTTGCTTTTAACTGTGGCATTGCATCAATTTTGTAGCGGCATTATTAGAGGGTGTTTGTTTACAGGGACATTTTGGTGTAGGGACTAAAAAAACTCCGTGTCAGTCCGTGTTGGTCCCAGTTTTGTTAGCAGACGCCTTTCCCTATGTGAGCGCAGCAAATCTAGTCCTGCTCAAGCTCTACAGCCTTGTCCCTTCCTTTCCTTTTTGAACTAGTACTTTCGCCCCTTCCTTTCCTTTTTGAACCACGTCCTAGATTTATGCGATACAACTTTCCCCACTACTTTCCCCCATTCCTTTCCTCTTTGAACCACGTCCTAGATTAATGCTATACAACTTCCCCCTTCATTTCCTCTTTGAACCACGTCCGAGATTCATGCTATATACAACTTTTCCCAGTCCTTTCCTCTTTGAACCGCGTCCTAGATTCATGGTATACATGCAGCTAGAGCAATGCATGTGGAGTAAGTAAATTATACCTTAAGGTTCTTGGGGCGTGGTTCGGCGGGCGACGGGACGGCTGCGAAGAAGAAGGGGTCGGAGGCCCTCCCGCGCCGCCGCTGGGTGGAAAGTGAATAGCTGCGCCGACAGTCCCTCGCCGACGGCGACAGCGTTAAGCCTCCTTCCCTTCCCGGCGGACGGATCCTGCCGGATCTTTGAGCAGTAGTAAGGGGAGAGAGAGGCCAACGAAGTCTTGTTTAGATCTGGAGAGGGCGAGAGAGTGTGAAGAGAGCAAGTACAAGCACTGAGGCTCCAGTGGGAGAGGGCGAGAGAGTGTGAAGAGAGCAACTACAAGCGCTGAGGCTCCAGCGTGTATATATATACTGGAGAGAGAGTGTGAAGCGTGCAAACCCTAGAAAACATTTTGACTAGTCAAAGAATCCTCCTGGCACAAATTATGCTCAAGTGTAGTTATCGAACCCGAGACCTCAAGTTTTATGAGCGAACAGGCTAACCAGCTACACAACCCTCCCGTTATGTTCAACGAGAGGGAAATAACCTTTTATACATTCCTGAATCCTTATTATAACATGCACACAAATTTTGGGCACTTGTATTCGACTTAAGTCAGTGTGCCACCGTATCTCGTATACTTACTACTCCCTCCGTCTAGGTGTAATAAGTCACGTTAGAAGGTGCAACGGGACCAAGGTGCGTGCATGTGCGTGCGTGTGTGTTTAACACCATGTGTGTGTTAGAGAGAGCGACAGATCGACCTACTCCTACATAGAGATGTTGTGTACTGTATGATTTTAGTCGCGAGAGTCAGTGCATCAGCTCGTTTCCGGGCGTGTCTGGTAGGGACATGCGGACAGCTGCCACGGCCGCTCCTGACCAGCCTGGCCCACCCAAAGCCCCTCCATCGCCCGCGCGCGCTTCCCGCCCGAAACGGTCAGCGCCGCTCCAAAGAATCGGTGCCGCATTCATGCCCGGGCAGAGCGGACGCGAGCTCTCACTGGCGCAAGAGTGATGGTTGCTTCGTCCGTCCAACTTACTGCTGGGTCTATGTGATTTGCCGGCTCATTGGTCTTTATTACTAAGGTCGTAGGACTGCTGGATGTCCCACGCTTTCGGCGAAAGGAGGTATACCTACTAGATTACAATTTTCTCCATTCTTACAGCGGAGGCGTGCAAGAGCAGTGAAAACACGCAGGCTCAGTGATCCGCATGTGGTTCATGGTGAAATCTCTACAAAGACTTATATTTAGGAACGGAGTAAGTACTAGTATAGTACGTACTGTAATTTATCAGCGAGATAAATTTGTACAATGCTATGAAGCTTCCAGCTTCTGTTACATGTATCTTGCATCCAAGGTTGCCCGTTGCAACATTTCATCAAATACAAAGGAGAGTAACATGCATGCTATTGCATCTCAATGATTGACAGATCATAGCAAATATGTACTCCCTCCGTTCCAAAATAAGTTTCTCAACTTTGTGCAAACTTTGGTACAAAGTTGTACTACTACTAAAGTTGACACTTATTTTGGAACAGAGGCAGCTAAAGAAAAAAACGATCCATGCAGTCCCTAGCCCTTGAACCGTGAACCCTGACTAGGCTTCAATTTGCTGGCAATGTTTGAGCTTCCTAATAAATGAAGTTTGCAACCTTTTGACCATCGGATCATTTTGTGCAGTTTCACCAAAATCGAGATGAGCATCCCTGTGGCAAAGAAATTGAACAAGCGTGATTAGAATAAGATTACTGGGACTAGTTGATGAGACATAAACTCATCACAAATACAATACGTAGAAGCCAGTAGAGGTATGTGCGGGGCAAAGAAGTAGAGAAATATCCACAGGGAGTGATGTGGGCAGCTGGAGCAGTGGTGCAAGCCGGCTGTAAAGGGAGTTGTACTTGAGGGACGTAGCTCAACCTTGAGGAGGGCAGCGGGAGGCGGCAACTGCCCACATCGCGGCAGTGAGCAAGGGACGAAGGCAACCTCACCGGCTTTGTGAGAGAGAACGGCGGGGACCCCTGATCAGGACGTGCCAACAGTGGTTTTTCACCATCGGCGACGGCCACCGCATCTACACTAAGCATCCACCCCTTCCCCAAGCGGACGTGATCCGCCGGGATGTTAGAGATGTGGCCATAGTCGTTTTGTGCGAGAGAGTGTGAAGAGAGCAACCCCAGCAAGCAACCGTGTAGGCTGGCCCGTCCTGACTATGTATATAGTGGAGCGGTTTCCTTTTCTCTCCATATGAACCTATCATATTGCGTACGTGCCACTGAAGAAAAAAAACTTTATTTATAAATGACGTGGCACCTACTACTCGTTCTCCTATAACCTTGCGCTTGGCATCTCCAAGATATTAACCTTGTGATTGGCTCTTCGCCTCTTTGGGAAGTCGAGCAATAATGGTAGTGGAGTATATATCGTTCTGGCTATATGAGACCGAATGAATTGTTGCACGTCCACCATGTGGGCGAGGGTCGAGGGGCGAGGGAGAGTGCTACATACGGAGCAAAATGAGTGAATCTACACTCTAAAATACGTCTATATGCATCAGTGTTTGGAGTATGTACTAGTAGTTCATATTGAAATCTACTAAAGGACATATATATTCCAAACAATATGATAGTATAATCTCTATAACCAAGGTAGTAGGGACGAGGAGTAAACGGAGGGAGTAGTAAAATTTTCTCCTCGGGCTGCGAGCCACGGCGCGCGTGGGCGAGGGAGCGGGCGTAAGGCGTGGTAAGCAAGCTTCACCTCATCCTGCGAGCCACCGCGCCCGTGGGCGGGGGAGACGGCGTACTAAGGAAGCTTCTCCTCGTTCTGCGAGTTGACGTGATACATCAAAAGTACTCCAGTGTATAGAGCCTTGCCTCTAAGGTATGCCCCACATGGTTTGCCTCTTTTTTAACATAGCACGTCAAGTCGCAATTTGTTTGTTCACCCGTGGTAGACGATCCTCCCTCCACCAAGTGGACAACCAGTACATGTGCCAAATTACCACGTGGGCTGCCTTTTTCGTACAAAAATGAGCTCCACCGTGTACCCGCGCGGGTGTGGTTGGGAAAGAGACGGGAGTACGTGCGCCATGCATGCACCTCTTCTCTTCGTGCACGTCCCCCACCTACGTGGGGTGTGTGAGAGAGATACAAACCGCGTTCGTGAGTTTTTTTGTTTTGGGTTGGGGGGTTGATTTCGTGAAATATTTGTGGGAATATGTGTCGTTGACATCTCAAACAAAATTTTGCATGCAATGTGTGTGAAATGGAGGCCTATCCATATCATACATAGAGGGTCGGGAAATCCACGAGAAGAGAGGGAGGGGTCATAGCTATCGATAGAGTCAAAGAGAGGATCAAGTGGGTGGGTGCGAGATCGATGAAGAGAGCCATCGAAATTGTTTGTGTGTACAAGTCAAAGATATAGGGAGACTAGCCTACCGGAACGTTAGAGGGCACACGTCAAGTTTGTGTGTGGCAAGGAGACATGACTAGAGCGCTCGATGTATCGGTGTGTGTGTGGGGGAGGGGGTGGTCGGAGGGGTAGGCAGAGGCCTAACTATAGAGGTAGAACAACTCGTATATGTGTTGAGAAGGAGAGACCCAGCTATGTCTTGAGGGGGATAGGTCGACATCCATACAAAACTGAAGGACGGGAAATATGATGGGACAGAGAGAGAGGAGGGAGAGAGGGTGATGGAGTTGCTTCTCGAAGATGGTGGGAGAGGCCTACTAGACAAACTGAGGGTGGAACTTCAATGTTATCAATAAGAGTGGGGATGTGTTTCTGTGTGTGCCTGTGCGTGATAGATCTATCGGGACGCATCCATGGATGATGAAGGGGAACCATGTGTTTGGTAAGCAAACCTAACTAGATCGGTAGATCAATTGTTGTTTGTCGGAGGAAGGGAGAGACACAAATAATGAGGTAGATCGATTGACGTGTGGGTAAAAATGAGTTATAAGGACCTAGCTAGCTATATGTATAGCGAGAGATCGGTCGATGTACGTCCATTTGTTAGAGGCAAATAAGGCCCAGCGAGACGGATAGACAGAGAGAATGGAGCTAGGAGGTGGTGCGAGAGGCCCAACTACTAGCTAGATAGGGGGAGGAGTGTGCGGTTGTGAGAGCGATGAAAAGAGGGGCGAGAGTTTACACGTGTGTCTGACCATATGAAGGACACGAGGCAAGGACACATAAAGGAGGAGATTGAAGGTGTGTTTGTATGTTGTAGGCAGGCACCGCTGGAGAGGTTTATCGATCGGTGTGTGTCAGAAAGGAGTTGTGGAGACTCTGGGAGAACGACCTAAAGAAAAAAATGAATGTGCCAGGTGGATAGAATGCCGAGGGAGGGGGAGGGCGAGGAGGGCATGTGCATGCACGAGAGAAAGTTAGTGGTAGCTACAAAGGTTAGAGGATTGTGTGGGTGTAAGAGACTAACAAAGATCATAATTTGATATGAAAGCGGATACATATATTTGAATAGGAGATCATAGTGTTGTGCACATGTTATACCATAATGTGATAATGCATGGCATTTGCAACTCACAGCTAAATGCCGAACAATCTAAACCATACTATGCATCAAACAATCTCACATTTTATTTGAATTTGTGATAATGTGTGGCGTTCGCAGCTTACAACTAAATATCAAACAATCTAAACAATACTATATATCGAACATTCTCACATTTTATTTGAATTTGTGGTAATGTGTGGTTTTTGCAACTCACATCTAAATACTTGTAGGCGTAGGGGGCGGGGCACCATACATAATGTGATAAACACATTATACATATGATACATGGTTTAGATTATGAAGATCTAGCTAGAGCTAGAAATGTAATGTGATTTGAAATCAAAATAAAGTGGATTCAAAAAATCTAGTTGCAGTTCATATAGGAGTACACATAGTTCATATGTAACTCGAGACTAATCATGTGGTGTGCTGTGAAGATAATACACAAACGATGGTTTAACTTGACATTAATGATGATTGTAGATCTTATTAAAACAGAGAAACGAATTCAAATGCTTTGACTTCACAACAATCATTACTGTAGATCTTATTCAAATAGAGAAACAAATTCAAATTTAGTTCGTATTGAAGCGGTAGTATATACGTTTGGAATGCACTAAAACGTTCATTTGAGTAGTAGGTTGCATGCATAATACACGTAGCGAAATATTTTAATTGAACATAACATGAATTCAAAGTTTTGAATGACATTTGTAGAGCGCATTGATTTGGGACAGTACACGTTAGGCTTGTCCGGAAATTTCAACCCACGCCTTGTGAGCCCGAAATGTTTAAGATATATCTTTGTCTCATTGTGCTCCGACAACTCCCTCCATCTCAACCCGCGCCTTGCTATTCCGAATTACAACGCGCGCGAAAACTCCCACCTCCTGTGAAATCTAGACACGCGAAATGCCCGTGGTACCCCTGAACCGAAAGAACCGCCTCAAATCGGTGGGGGTACTTTCGTAACTTACCGCACATTTTGGACAAGCGCGTCTCTAAGCCATGGTTCCCCACTGCCATCCCATCCGCCCACCCATTCGTACACCGAGGCCGTGAAAACCCGCGACGAAACCCCACACCCTGCTCCGTCCGCCACCCAGCCGGAGCCTCTTCCCCGATGACGTCGTCCACAACAACACCTCGACGTCCCTCATCCACAGTACCGGATGAGGATCCGTCGTCGATCTCATTGTCCCGGCGGTTCAGCCACCCCGTCCTCCACCTCCAAGGAGCTACCCCGACGTTCCCCTCGTCTTTCGCGTCACCTCCATTCCCACACCGCCGTCTTCACCTGCACCACCAGAAGAGCATCATCATCACCGTTTCCTCGGATGAAGCTGTGGCCTAATCAGCGCCACCAAAGAGGTTGTACACTAATCGCCGCATTTTCTTCTTGATTCGATCTCACGGTGCTGCCGGCGCTCGGTCCCGAGCCGACACGGCGCGGCTCCATCCACGGCGGCGTCGCTCCCTTGGTGGCGACGTCCACATCAGTAGGACCTGCTGCTGCTTTAGCTCTCGCTCGCGCTGCTGCTCTACTCTTGCTCTCGGTCCCCTGCCTGGTCTGCTCTTGCTATTGCTCTTGCTCGTGCTACTGCTCTCGCTCTTGCTCTTGCTTGCGATGCTGCTCCGATTTAGCTACACTTCAGTCGACTGAAACGACTTTTGGGTCTATCAATTTTCAGGTGGTGGGGGGCTCGCCGGGGTGAAGGAAGAACCAGCCGCAGTGGGGAGGGGGGCTCGCCGGAGAGATACCCCACTATCTATCTTAGGGTTCAGGATGGGGCGGTGGTCGCCGGCGGTGGCGGGGCATTGGCGGGACGGTGGCGTGGGGATCGCCGGAGAAAAAGCTCGGCACGGGGTGGCCTAGAGGGATGGCCGGGGCGGCGGCGGACCGGCGGTGGGGAGTGTTTTCGAGGCGGGCGAGGCGGCGCAATGCCGGCCGCGGGCGGCGGGGGGCTGCTGTTTGGCCGGCTCAGGGGGTGGAGGTTGAAGATGAACCGTAGGCCCTTGGTTTCGTATCCAACGGCTGCAAAATCGACTGACCAGAGATGAAAAAGTCAGTCGACCGACGTGTAGCCTCACCTTGCTAGTGCGTTCAGTTTCGACAGCAAAATTCAGTTTTGACAGCAAAATTCAGTTTTGACAGTTAAGTCCAGTTTCGACAGTTAAGTTCAGTTTCGATAGTTAAGTTCAGTTTCGACAGTTAAGTTCAGAGATGAGCGGCTGATGTATTTTACATCTAGCACTTTGTGGTTATGTATTTTACGTCATGTATTGGAGATGCTATTAGAATTCCACTCAGGTTAACGTTGTTCGTTGTCTCTCTTGTCCTGCTTCAGCCTCGGCGTCGAACAACTCACCGGAGCTGCTCCAACGACGAAACCCTCCATCACAGCGGAGCAGTACCTCGGGCTCCATCTCCAGACGCCTAAGATCTTCTTCCCCTCCTCTGACAGCCAAGTCAGCCGGAGCATCCTCACCGGCCAACCGAATCACGCTGAGATCGACATGGCTTCGCCAAAGAGGTTCTACACTTGTTGCATCTCTTTTTTACTCTACATGTTATATATATTGTCCACTGAGCACACGGATTTGTTCCTTTAGTGTTTCCTTGAAAGAAAAAACATAGGAATTTTAATTTTCACTTGTCCTCCTTTCAAATTCCTATTCATGAAGCACAAGACTAAGTGATAGTAGCATAATAGCATTATAACCGTACATTTTCTTGTGGTTTGACTTAATGTCACCATGCTTCTTTGCATCCTGTGATCTTCCAATTGTTGTGAATCAAACACCCAGATTGGCAGAAATCCTGTGTTTTTAAATTCTCTGTTTTGCACGTGCATTCCTATCCTATTCCTGTCTATTTCCTATCCCTGCATTGTTGGAATCCTCCAATTCAAACGAGCCCTTATAGAATTACTTCTCTTATAGATAGTTGTCGAAGAAAACCTTGCGTGGTTTGTCCCGCTCCTGCTACGCCGTCGTCCACCCCAGCTCAGCTGCTCCAATGACAGAAGGGTCCAGCACAGTAGGGATCCAGCCTCCAGATTGTCTTTCGCCGCCTCAGATCTTCTTCCCTGCCGCTGGCAGCCATGAAAACTGCACTACCATCATCAACCGAGCAGATGACCTCGAGGACTACACGGGTCCGCAAGAGAGGTCTCACTCTTTCGTGTCTGCTTACGTTATGCATCGCTTAATATTACATGCTACTTTATCGTCCTGTTCATCGATTAGACTCTGAGTCAGCTCCAAACTAA
Source organism: Triticum urartu (assembly GCF_003073215.2). Classification (NCBI taxonomy): domain Eukaryota; kingdom Viridiplantae; phylum Streptophyta; class Magnoliopsida; order Poales; family Poaceae; genus Triticum; species Triticum urartu. The sequence goes on from NC_053027.1 coordinate 99,915,940, forward strand.
TGGTCAAACTTGAGTTTTTAAATGGTTGTGGGGTACATATCGGGGCCTCTATCAATAGTATCTATCTACTAGCTGGTTAATCTCCGGTGTCTACTATGAGTTTCATGTTGGGTGGGAAACAAACAGTAAAGAAGCCATTATCTGTATTTTTTAAATGAAGCCATTATCTGCCTGCTATTATTGGTTTTGGGTCTATCCACAGGTTGCTACCATCACTCTGGATTTCTGCATGCACTCCTAACATAATCTCACTATGTTTTATTCCTATGCATGACAGTTATTGTAAACAATGGAACTAAACATGTAGAGCAAAAGAGACAAGCCTTGCGTGGCAATAAAATTTCATGCAGACGTCGCTCCATGGTAGGCGCAAAGGCAGCCCCCCCTCCACGCATTTCGGATTGTAATCGAGAGGAAGATATCTATTCTGAGGGGGATTCAGAAGGAGAAGACAACTCCTATTTACCCCCTGAGGTCTTCGCTCTAACTTGGCATGCTGATGTTGGTTATATCATGCATATGGTGTCTTGCATTGCTTACTTCATACATCAAATATGTCATCTTCTTAGTTTAGACATCCTTTGTGTGAATGCCATCTGTTTAGTTTATTCATCGTTTATGTGAATTATGCAACGCCATCTTGTTTAGCCAGGCATCATATATGTGAATTTTTCAATGCCATCCTTCTTAGCCAGTCATCTTATATGTAAATTATATCAGGCCATCCTTTTTTGGTTACATATTACATTCGTCAAAAATGTTATTACATTCAACTACTCTTCGTGTGCATCAGCCATTTGACACGGTGATGGCAAATTCTGGAGTGAAAACAAGGTCTCCAGAGCAGACTATGCTGTCTGACGAAGTGCATATCTCGCTGGTTACGGATAGCTCCTCAGAGGAGGATTCAGAGACAGATGACCAGTCCTATCCCCCCCCCGAGGTGTATGCTCTAACTTGGCAGGGTTATGTTGCTCATATCGCGCGTATGGTGTCTCGCATTGCTATGTCATTTGATTAGTTTAGACATGCTTTGTGTTAATGCCACCTGTTCAGTGTCTAATTACCATATATGCGAATTATGCATTGCCATCTTGTTGCAAGACATTATATATGTGAATTATATAATGCTATCTTGTTGCAAAGGCATTATATATGTGAATTATGCAATGCCATGCTGTTTAGCCAATCATCATGTATGTGAATTATATCATGCTATCATTTTTTGTATTACGTGTTCCATTTGTCGACAACATTTGTATATTCAACTACTCTTCCTGTGCATCAGCCATTTGAAGCGGTGATGGAAGTATCTGGAGTGAAAACAAGGTATTCAGAGCAGATAATGCTACCTGCTGAAGCAGACATCTTGCTGGTTACAGAGAGCTCCTCAGAGGAGGATTCAGAGACTGATGACCAGTCCTATTTTCCCCCTGAGGTCTATGCTCAAATTTGGCAGGGTTATATTACCCATGTCATGCATGTTGTCTTGCATTGCTTAGTTTTTACATCATATATGGATTGCCATCTGCTTACTTGCTTACTATATAAATCATATATTTGAATTATATCATGCCATCATGTTTACATAGTACATACACATCATCTATCTGAATTATGGCATGGCAACCCATTTAATAAAGACATCATATAGTTATATCATCTCATCCTGTTTAGTGTTTACAGTCATCATATTTTGAATTATGGCATTCTATCCGTGAATGTATGTGAATTATGGCATGCCAACCTATTTAATAAACACATTATATAGTTATGTCATGTCATCCTGTTTACATAGTCTCATATTTTGAACTATGTCTTTCCATCTTTTTTAGTTAGCCATCATAATGTGAAATTGTGTCATGCTATCCTGTTTAGTTAGCCATCATATATGTGAAATTGTGTCATGCTATCCTGTTTGGTTAGACAACATAAATATGAATTATTTCATGCCCTCTTTTATTCCCCACTATCCATTGCACCTGTCTATTATACAATGTCTATACTTTCAATTACTTTTCTTGTTTATCAGCCATTTGAATTGGAGAGCATGATGGCAGTATCTAAGGGAGTAACAACACGGTCTTCAGAAAAGATAGTGCTACCAGTTGATGCAGATAGAACCACGGTTGTACTTGCCCAAGGACCAGATCCACCGCACATAACCCAGACTCTCGCAGATTGTACCCCTACCCAGTTGGACAGAGAACCAGCTACACCCCTTCTAACCCCAACCCCGGCAGATAGTAACCCAGTTCCAGTTGACACAGCACCGTCTCCACCACAGAGAACCCAAACACGAGAAGTTAGTAAGGGAACTGCAGTGCCCAAAGCACGAGGACCACCACTCTGAATCCCAACTCAATGCTTAAAGGAGAAGAAGATTTGTTCTCAGGTCAGGTTCTGTAGCTATGGTTCATACTCCTTTGCTCTTGCATGACTGTATTTACTCATACCAACTATTTTCAAATTTGAAGGATGGAATTGAAACTCCAATGGCGCAACAGGTATGTTTTAAACTTGTTTCTTTAACTGGTTTGCTGTTGTAACCTCCTCTATGTTGATTTCAGTTTCAATTGAATAAACAATTATGTTCTCATGTCATGCACATTGCAAGTGTTGTTATTGCTCTATAGTTACCCACACTTATATTCTGTCTATTCTGCTTTGTCTTGAACAAATATTATTTGAACTGTGTCTCTATCTTGATTTGGCAACAAAAATTAGAATGATATAGACCATAAAGTGGCCATGGTACATAGATATATGTTTGTTTTATGTTGTTATCATGTCTACTTTACTACTGAACTCATTTACCAAAATGAGTTTCATATACAACATGGTAAACATGTGATGTGTCTGCTTGTTTCTCTTTTAGAATGCGGAAAAAATATTGGAGAACAGTACCGCGTTATCCAATGGTAAAGGAAGTAATGCAGATAAGGTTCAAGATAGTGAGACATCCCTGTTGGTCTCCAAGAAAGCTGATAAAAACTATCTTTACGACAGTGAGGGAACCCAAAAGTCCTGTTGTCGGTGTCAAAACTGGCGGATCTCGGGTAGGGGGTCCCGAACTGTGCGTCTAGGCCGGATGGTAACAGGAGACAAGGGACACAAAGTTTTACCCAGGTTCGGGCCCTCTTGATGGAGGTGAAACCCTACGTCCTGCTTGATTGATATTGATGATATGGGTGTTACAAGAGTAGATCTACCACGATATTAGAGAGGCTAAACCCTAGAAGCTAGCCTACGGTATGATTGTATGTTGTGATTGTTGTCCTACAGACTAAAACCCTTCGGTTTATATAGACACTGGAGAGGGTTAGGGTTACACAACGTCGGTTACAAAGGAGGAGATATCCATATACGTATTGCCTAGCTTCCCTTCCATGCCAAGTAGAGTCCCATCCCGACACGAGACGAAGTCTTCAATCTTGTATCTTCATAGTCTAACAGTCCAGCCAATGGAGATAGTCCGACTATCCGGAGACCCCCTAATCCAGGACTCCCACAGTAGCCCCTGAACCAGGCTTCAATGACGATGAGTCCGGCGCGCAGTTGTCTTCGGCATTGCAAGGCGGGTTCCTTCTCCGAATACATGACAGAAGAAGTTGAATACGAGGATAGTGTCCGACCCTGCAAAATAAGTTCCACATTTCACCGTAGAGAGAATAATGTTTTTGCAGATCTAATCCACTAGCTTGTTTTGGCAACATGACGTTACGTCATGGCCCGGTGATTATTCGAACCGTTTCTTTTAACCAGCCCCGCACATAACGCGAGGCGGTTTCATGACACGTCTTGCCGAAGCGGAGATCATGTTCCCCCAATTACGGGGTTCTCATCAATACGGGCGTGGGTAACCCAACCGTGTCTAGGACTCCTAGATTATAGGCAAGTCCTAAACGGCTACAGAGAGGATGCTTGATATTCACCTTCTTTATAAATGGACGGGGTTTTTGCTTTTTCTCTCTCGTGCTCAATCGAATCCTTCCTCTACCTCGAGTTCTAACACGCAAAGCCCAGGTTAGGTGCTCCAGATCTTCAATAATGTCCGGATCCAGCCTTCAAGGCCGATGGATGCCCTCCTCCGTGACGGAAGAGGACATTAAGAAGTTGAGGGAGGCTAGATACCTGACCGCCGAGGTTTCGCATCGGCTACCTTCTCAAGGGCAGGTCGTCCCTACTCCCGAACCCAACGAGAACGTTGTGTTCGTCTCCCACTTCCTCCGAGGTCTAGGCCTCACTCTGGATCGTTTCGTCAGGGGCTTGATGTTCTATTACGGGCTATATTTCCACGATCTAGCTCCGGACTCCTTTCTCCACATCACGACATTTATTGTCGTGTGTGAGACCTTCCTCCGTGTGACCCCTCACTTCGGCCTGTGGCTCAAGACCTTTGAAGTACAACCAAAGATGATCGAGGGGCAACATGCAGCGTCCGGAGGTGCATCAATAGGCAAGATGGCAGGAGCACCATGGCCGAAAGGTTCCTTTCCAGAGGTGTCCGAATTATGGCAACGGGAGTGGTTTCACGTCACGGCTCCCAGAAGTGCCAAGTGGGCGGCTGCCCCCGCTTTCTGCCCGGGCCCCCCACCACAACTGATGTCATGGATTAGCAGGGGTCTGAGCTGGGGTCTAGCCAAGGACGTGCCTATACTACAAAGCCACATCTGAGATCTCTTCGAGGGAGATTTTAATTTGGTTGCGGTAATACAAGTTATGCTGGTTCGTCAAGTCCAGCCTTGCAAACGCCGGCCCCTACGCTTGTGGGAGTTCAACCCAGAGGTGCCACGTGCCATTCAAAGTTTCCTCAGCCTGACGCACGAGGAGATGTACAAGTCATTCTTTGGACCTCAAGTGGAATGTCCGGATATCACCAAGGACGTGGGCCTGAGCAGTAACCGCGCCGCCGAACAAGTAAGAAATCCTCTAGCCGAACACGTTGTCTTTTATTCGAAATTATTTCTGAGAGTTCGCTTTTTGACTAGGACAAGCTAACAAAGGCGAAGATGATTTGGTGTTCGGCCCCCCTCCCTGAGGGTTTGGAAAATCCGGTATTGGAGAAGATGCTCGAGGTCGCACCTTGCCCGGAGCCCTTGAAGGAAGATACTGAGGGAGATAATACGGGCGGACGCGGGCCCCCATCACTATCCGCTCCAACCGAGGGAACGAGCGTCTCCACGAAGGAGGACGATCGGGGGAGGAAAAGGACTGCTTCCGAGGATCCGGAAGCCGAAGCCTCCAAACGGGAGAAGAGGTCTTCCACTAAGGGTCCTGCCTTGGGGGGTGCTTCTGCCGCACAGAGTCCGCGAGGGGATCAGCCCTCCAACGAGTCGTAAGTGATTCAAAATATTTCAATAGTAAGGGTATGCTATCCTTTTCCTCTGAGAAAATAACCACCGCATCTATCTTGCAGTTCGGGCCTCAGCCCCTCTCAAATGAGCTCGTCTTCGGGGGATCTTCTTCCAGAGATGATGGAGAGCGAAATGCCTCCCCCGGACTCCTCCGCTCCAGAAGCGGGCGACCCCGAAGTGTCGTCGCGGAGGGCCTCTCCAGATCCGGTGAGGCCAGAAGATAATCCCGTGGACCCCCAAAGTCCCCAGTGTCCAGCTCCCGAAGAGAGCATACGAAAGAGTCCGGCACCGTCTGGTGTGCGATCGAACATTCTGAGGGAGTTGGTGGGGCGAACGGCCATCTCAGAAGAGCACCGTACACTGATGGGTACGGTGATGGAGAGAATCTCGTCCCCTGAAAGCGGATTACATGAAGCCTTTATGAGTCTATTGACAGGCTTTGAGGTATGTGAGATAATATGTGATAGTACTGCACATGTTATAGTAGCCCCTGAGACTCTGGTTGTCATCGAGAACGGCGGCGAACAAAGGATCATATTCCCAGGTAATAACCAAACTGCCTTCATGTGTAGGTGGTGGGAGATCCGGTGGCTAGTCGGAGTAGGGAGTTTGCCCAATTAAAACGACAACTGGATGCGGCAGACGCAGACGCCGACATCGAGCTTGTTAACAAGAGGCTTGACGAGGCACAGGGTAAGTGTTATTATCTGGTGAACGCCACATAGTAAGAGCAGCATAATGCTAGTATCTTTAATATGTTGTGACTGCAGATGGAGCTGCCACCGTGGAAGCCTTGCGGGCAAAACTTGCCCGAGCCAAGGAACAAGCGAGGATTAGTAATGCGGCTGCTTTGAAGGCAGCCGAAGAGTTGAAAGCCGAGAAGGCCGCACATTGCGAGAGCCAGGAGAACATGGCCAAGATGGCCGTAGAATTAAAAGACACTGCCGACCGTTGTCGGTTCCTTGAAAAACAAAACCGAGCGAAGGCAACGGACCTTGAGAAGGCCGCGGCGGCGGACGAAGACATCCGTTCTGCTATGAGAGCGAAGAAGGAGGAGCTGCGGGAAGCCGGGGATATTGCGGCTGGGAAACCCTTCATGTTACGGAGTAAGTTCGGAGATCCTCGGTATGCCCCTCTGGATCGGCTGTGGAGTTCGACAAATGTGTATATGGATTTAGCAGCGAGCGCTGCCGATGCGGCCAAGTACTTCCAAGGTCAGACAGATCGTGAAGTGGACAAGCTTTTCTGGACGCAATTCCACGTTCCAGAGCGTCCGCTTTCATTGACTGACCAGCTAGCCGAATGGGCCGAACTGAATAGGTTGTCCGGACTCGCCATGAGGTCTGTTGTGGATCAGCTATGGCCGGAAAGATCAAAGCCGAACAGCTATTTTAGCTTAGTACAGTAGTTCCTTGATGCGGTGTCGCGCATTAATGCGATGAAGAGGTCGGCGTGCATAGAAGGCTCGCGGATGGCCCTTGCCCGTGTTAAAGCATACTGGGCAGAGATGGACGCTATCACTGTTGCGGCGCAGGGATCGGCCATAGGCCGGGTGGCTGCCGAGCACTATTTCGAGGAGGTTCTCGAGGGTGCTCGTTTAATAGAGGCCCAGTGCTCGAAAAATATTATGTTTGAGTGATATGTATTTTCAGTGTAAGCACAATGCTTTTATGAATTTTTTATAATGTTATTTTTATACTTTTGCCTGAAAGTAGTATGATGCCTCCTGTGCGGCCGTTTATGTATACATGTGTATAACTTGAAAGATTGCAGCCATCGGCTTCAACCCCCACGCATAAAATGCGGGGGTGTTCACAAAAAACGCGTGTTCACACTTAACCCAACATCTTGGTCCTATTAAGGAGGTGATAGCATAGCGAGCGAGGCAACCGTACTATAATGCTTTAACACTTTCACTTAGCCATAGGAGTTTGACAGTGGGGCTACTAGATAGCCCCTGGTGGCTCCACACTCTCCCGATCATGGGGTGCGTACATGCCTGGCCGGGAAACGGCCCTTCGTTAAGGCGGAGGAATTCTAACATTCCGATAGGTCACCGATTGGTTGACCAGTCTCACGCTATATCATGACAGTCAGTTTTCGGCTTTCTCTACCGAGGTGCTCGTCCGGATGAACTAGGGCACAATCGCAATAGTTCTCCTGGTGCTACCTTAGTTGGTAAAGCGGAACATAAGGCACCAAAACACAAGAGCCGGGCAAACCCAACATTTGACCAAAGACAATGATTCGGAGCTGATGTGTATAAGGCCAAACTCGCGACGCCGAACACTCCCTAAGGTATTCGGTCTTTATGGTATAAACCGGGCCCAGATAGTGCCCTTCGTAAGAAGCCCCTTGTGTCCAGGTGCGTGCATTATTCTGACGTGGCCACATGCCAAGACGCCAGCATCCTTCTCGACTGTGCTGAGAATTCGGTGGATATGTATCAACAAGAGACAGTAAAAAAGGTTTACGCAGGGTCTTAATCTAAAACGAATCCTTGGAGCGGGTCCCTGCTGCACATCTGCACCTATGTCTCCGTTGTACCGTATCCTGGACGGGTGTAGCACGATGATTATCTGTAAAAGAGAGGAGCTTAGGTGAAAAAGCTGTCGTGCAAAAAGATAGTTTTTAAATAAACCATGTATAATTCAAGGTGAGTAAGAATTGCCACTTGTCTGCGCACATTGAGCCCCTTATATTTGTAATAGGGGTGTGATCATTGATCCAGTATAAATTGCATATAGCTGCACCGAACTCGTCTAACCGTGTCCGAGGTCGTGACGACCTGCTAAATGCTTTAGTTGGTGAGGCCGTTTTTAGTGTGCGGCTGCCAAGGCAGCCGCATGCTCTTTGGCGCGTAGAAATCGCTTAATATTTCCGTTCACTGTAATGATGCCACGTGGACCGGGCATCTTGAGTGTGAGGGAAGCATAGTGTGGTATTGCATTAAAGCGAGCGAAAGCTTCCCGTCCAAGTAGTTCTTGATAGCCACTTTGGAACGGAGCGATGTGGAAGGTTAGATGTTCACTAAGGAAGTTATCGGGGGAGCCGAATATAACTTTTAGTAGCAGGGAGCCCGTGCAATGAGCCCCTGGGCCTGGCGTTACTCCTTTAAAGGTAATATTGCTATGGCGAATTTTTGTTGGGTCTATCCCCATTTCGCGGATTGTATCCTGGTATATCTGGTTTAGACTGCTGCCACCGTCCATCAGGACTCGTGCGAAGCGGTATCCGTCAATTATTGGGTCTAATACCAGGGCAGCCCATCCTACACGCCGGATACTTGCTGAGTAATCACGATGGTTGAAAGTGATCGGTTGAGACGACGAGTGGAAGGACTCCGCGGCGATAGGCCCTCGGGCGTATTTTTCTGGGAGTGCCATTTTGTTTCTTCCATTGATCACGTGTAACACGTTTACTGTTTTGACTTCTGGTGGAAATTTCTTTTGTTTCCCAGCGTCTCCCTTGAGAGGCTCATCCTCATCTTCGCTTGGTGTATCCTCCCCCTTGTGTACGGCATTGAGCTTGCCGGACTGCTTGAAGACCCAACATTCCCTGTGGGTATGATTGGCTGGTTTGCCAGGGGTGCTATGGACCTGACATATTTGGTCCAGAATTTTATTTAGGCTGGACAGTTCGTCTCTGGCGCCTTTAGAGGGCAGCTTCTGACCTGGCCGAGAGCTTTTGAATCCGGCGTTTACTGCCGTGCTCTCCGTGCTTTCTCCTTTGTTCCGGCGTTTGTTATTGTTGTTGCACCGTGGTTTCCTGTTTTCATCTTTAACTTCAGATGTACTGGAGTCGCTGGTGCTGCATCGGGCTAGCCAGCTGTCCTCGTCCGCGCAAAAGTGGGTCATGAGGCTTGTTGATGCTGCCATTGTTCTCGGTTTTTCTTGGCCGAGGTGTCGGGCAAGCCATTCGTCACGGACGCTGTGCTTAAAAGCTGCCAAGGCTTCGGCGTATGGACATTGGACAATTTGGTTCTTTTTAGTAAGAAACCTGTTCCAAAGCTTTCGGGATGACTCTCCGGGCTGTTGAGTTATATGACTCAAATCATTCGCGTCCGGAGGTCGGACATAAGTCCCTTGAAAGTTTGCCCAAAAAGCGTCTTCGAGCTCTGCCCATCTTCCAATGGAGTTTTCGGGGAGGCCTTTGAGCCAGTGATGGGCTGGCCCTTTGAGTTTGAGTGGTAAGTACTTGATGGTGTGGAGATCATCTCCCCGAGCCATATGGATGTGGAGGATATAGTCCTCGATCCAGACCCCAGGGTCTGTTGTTCCGTCGTATGCCTCTATGTTTACAGGTTTGAATCCCTCTGGAAATTCATGATCTAGCACCTCATCGGTGAAACATAGGGGGTGTGCGGCACCCCTGTATCTGGGTGTACCGCGTTGTTTGGATGTTATATCGTATGCTGGGGCGTGCTTGCGTGGTCCATAGATGGATCTGGTTGCGCTGTCCTTTTGATGTAAGCCCCCGCATGAATCGCGTATTGTCTTGTGAGTGGCATTGTTTGCCGCTCTATGTTGGCTGTGAGGTCGTCTATCTGGCTAGGTGGCTGTTTTGATTTTTGGTTGTGAGCGGTCTGAGGCCTCCTCATCGAATTCAGGTAGCAACTTCCGCTTTGGGTAGCTCTTGGTGGGGCGATTGTCGCCATACTTCGCTGCTGTGTTGAGTACTTTACTCCATCTGAGTTGGAGTGTGCCCTGCACAGCCTTGAGCCTTTGCTTCTGCTTTTTTAGACTCCTCGTGGTGGCGACAAGCCTTTGACGGGCATTCTGCTGCTCCGGGTGCCCGTCCGGCGTTGTGTCGTCCGGACTATTATCTTTGACATAATTGGTTTGTTCGGTTTGATTCTCCGTATTGCCGTGGTCCGGCAATGGTTCGCCCCGCTCCAATGCTGGGTCTGTGTGATCGTTATTTCTGGCGAGGCGGGATTTGGGGCGGCGCTTGCGCCGCCGCTTTGACTGCTTCTCGAGGGAACAAGCCTTCGGTGCGTCCTTCCGTTCCTCGTCTTCGTCTTCTTTTGGTGTGTCCACCATGTGTACGTCATATGATGAAGTGGACGTCCAGCGCCCTATGGGCGGTGGTTCATCTTCGCCTCCCGCATCGTTGTCCATACCGTCGATGTCTGCGGAGTCGAAGTCGAGCATGCCGGTTAAATCATCGATAGTGGCTACAAAGTGGGTGGTGGGTGGGCGTCGAATTTCTTCGTCGTCCGCATCCCAATCCTGTTGGCCATAATCCGGCCAGTGTTCTCCTGACAAAGAGAGAGACCTTAGTGAATTCAGAACGTCGCTGAAGGGCGAGTGCTGAAAGATATCCGCGGCGGTGAATTCCATGATCGGCGCCCACTCGGATTCGATTGGCAAGGGCGTGGATGGTTCGGGGTCCGGAAGAGAGTCCGGCACCTTGGAGTCACGGGCTGTGCGGAGGATTATGCTGGTGTTTGGCTCGATCTCCATCGAGACTGCAGCCCCTGAGGCGGTGTCTAGTCACCCGTCCTCGATTGGCACAGTTGGCTCCGAGCTAAGGGTCGGAGCTGATGCGGGCGCGGCCTCTGGAGTACCGTCCGGTGGCAGAGCTAGGTCATACCCATCGCGACAGTGCGGCGCGCCCGGCTGTGGCTCGAATCCGTCGAAGATCAAGTCCCCACGGATATTGGCCGTGTAATTCAAACTTCCAAATCTGACCTGATGGCCAGGGGCGTAGCTTTCAATCTGGTCTAGATGGCCAAGCGAATTAGCCCGTAGTGCAAAGCCGCCGAATACGAAGATCTGTCCGGGGAGAAAAGTCTCACCCTAGACCGCATCGCTATCGATGATAGTAGGAGCCATCAAGCCTAATGGCGACGACACAGAGGAACTCTCAATGAAAGCACCAATGTCGGTGTCAAAACCGGCGGATCTCGGGTAGGGGTCCCGAACTGTGCGTCTATGCCGGATGGTAACAGGAGACAAGGGACACGAAGTTTTACCCAGGTTTGGGCCCTCTTGATGGAGGTAAAACCCTACGTCCTGCTTGATTGATATTGATGATATGGGTGTTACAAGAGTAGATCTACCACGAGATCAGAGAGGCTAAACCCTAGAAGCTAGCCTACGGTATGATTGTATATTGTGATTGTTGTCCTACAGACTAAAACCCTTCGATTTATATAGACACCGGAGAAGGTTAGGGTTACACAAGGTCGGTTACAAAGGAGGAGATATCCATATACATATTGCCTAGCTTGCCTTCCACGCCAAGTAGAGTCCCATCCGGACACGAGACGAAGTCTTCAATCTTGTATCTTCATAGTCTAACAATCCGGCCAATGGAGATAGTCCGGCTATCCGGAGACCAACTAATCCAGGACTCCCACACCTGTCTTGATGTAGTGTTCGAATTACTGGCCACTACTGCTGGCACAAGCTCTTCGAACTCGCTGCCTGAATCAGTTCGTATTCTTGAGTCTCAACTTCAAGTTGAAAGACATCGATCAGATGTGCTGCGACAGGAAGCTGAAGGACTGAGGAAGTCCCTGCAGAATTCAGATGCATATTTTCTGGTGCAACAGCAAGCGCTGGAGGATTTAAGTGCCAAACAAGAGAAAGTTAATAAGCTTGCTAAGCATCTTGCGAGCATTATGGGTACCCAGGATATTGTTTCTTGAGATCTTCTAAAGTGGTTTCAGTTCTAGATTTGTTTTGTTGCGGCGTTTATTTGCACTGGTCGCCAACTTTGACAACCAGTGTATATGATATGCTGCTTTGTTCCCTATATTTGCACTGGTGGCGAACTTTGATGCCCAGTGGATGTAATATGTGTAATAGCTGTGATAGCCTAGCGTTAGTTGCTTGCGTATTTACTTCCTTGTTGTCTTGTTTATTTGTTTGCTTGTAGTCATTGCAGTTCTTTTTCCACGGTTAGCTAGTGGCTGCAATAACCTATTTTTTAAAACTAGGCCACAATAACCATGGGCTAATATTTACTGTAGTGACACTGGGCCTCCTACTGGCCGTAGAAACAGTGGGCCTTCTACGGGCCGTAGAAACAATGGGCCTTCTACGGGCCGTAGAAACAATGGGCCTTCTGCGGGCCGTATTATCAATGGGCCTTATACATGTCGTATAATCGATTGGCCAAACATGGGCCAAACAGAATGCATTATGGCCGTAAACGGGCTAGAGTTGGAATTGTCCGTTCATGGGCCGACCATAACGGGCCATCGTTAATAGGCCGTATTTGAGGACGCTATGAAATCGGCCAAACGTATTAACGGACCACAAACGGGCCGACTGTAACCACGGGCTGAATTTGGCCCACAAGCAGAAAATAACAGTAACGGGCCGTAAGTAAACGAATGCTGGAAATGAGCCTAAGAATAAATGGGCTCTGAGAAGGCCGAAAGATAACATGGGATGGAAACGGCCGAACGGAATAACGGGCCGTTAATGGGTATAAAGTGATACACTGTTCATTACGGGCCAGTTTCACCACGGGCCGTTAATGGGTGTAAAGTGATACACTGTTCATTATGGGCCAGTTTCACCACGGGCTGTTAGTAGGCCAAGTGTTACATAGGGCCTCATATGGGCCGAAAGACGTCATGGGCCAGAAGTGAAAACGGGCTGGAATCATATTGGATGGCCCAGATGACGCTACTGGGCCTAATTCGGATAGGGCGTAACGGGCCTTGGGTTAGCGGGCTGTAAATGGGCTATATTCGAACAAGCCGTTAACAGGCTTTCCATGGGCCGGCCCGCCAGCTTTTGACCAAGTCAAATGGGCCGGCCTTTTCACAGGAATGGGCATCTGTTGGGCCGTGCCACGTGTCGACGTATCATAGGCGCCTATCTGACCCACTGACGAGCTGACACGTGTTTTGTCCGGCCAATAAGAATTTTACACGTGGAAATTTCCCATTGGTCGGGGCTGTTAACGGGTTATCGGATCCAAAACCCGACCCGATAGCTTAACGACGTTCCGTCATGGTGGATTCCACATGTCGGTCACCCTTGACGAAAGCACTTCTGTGACGCGCGATTTATCGTCATGGAAGTGGACACTTCCGTGATGATAATTTTGGTAATGTCATGGAACACTTCTATGACATCACAGGTATGACTATCTTGATTCTGTCATAAATTTGTCATGGATGTACATGCATGACAAAAAAATCGACCTACTTTGACAAACACGTATCATCACGGAAGTGTATTTTTTTGTAGTGGAAGGAGTACGTCGGTGGAGCAACAGGGGGCCCACGAGGGTGGAGGGCGTGCCTAGGGGGTAGGCGCGCCCCCCTACCTCGTGGCTTCCTCCTTTATTTCTTGACGTAGGGTCCAAGTCTCCTGGATCATGTTCGTTCCGAAAATCACGTTCCCGAAGGTTTCATTCCGTTTGGACTTCGTTTGATATTCCTTTTCTACGAAACTCTGAAATAGGCAAAAAACAACAATTCTGGGTTGGGCCTCCGATTAATAGGTTAGTCCCAAAAATAATATAAAAGTGGATAATAAAGCCTAATAATGTCCAAAACAGTAGATAATATAGCATGGAGCAATCAAAAATTATAGATACGTTGGAGACGTATCAACATCCCCAAGCATAATTCCTGCTCGTCCACGAGTGGGTAAATGATAAAAAAGACAATTTTGATGCGGAGTGCTACTTGGCATAATTTTAATGTAATTCTTCTTAATTGTGGTATGAATATTCAGATCCGAAAGATTCAAGATAAAAGTTCATATTGACATAAAAATAATAATACTTCAAGCATACTAACTAAGCAATTATGTCTTCTCAAAATAACATGGCCAAAGAAAGTTCATCCCTACAAAATCATATAGTTTAGTCATGCTCCATTTTCGTCACAAAAGAATGCTCTCATCATGCACAACCCCGATGACAAGCCAAGCAATTGTTTCATACTTTAGTAATCTCAAACCTATAAACTTTCACGCAATATATGAGCGCGAGCCATGGACATAGCACTATGGGTGGAATAGAATATGATGATGGTGGTTATGTGGAGAAGACAAAAAAGGAGAAAGTCTCACATCAACGAGGCTAATCAATGGGCTATGGAGATGCCCATCGATTGATGTTATTGCAAGGAGTAGGGATTTCCATGCAACGGATGCACTAGAGCTATAAATGTATGAAAGCTCAACAAAAGAAACTAAGTGGGTGTGCATCCAACTTGCTTGCTCAAGAAGATCTAGGGCACTTGCCCATTGTTGGAATATACAAGCCAAGTTCTATAATGAAAAATTCCCACTAGTATATGAAAGTGACAAAACAAAAGACTCTCTATCATGAAGATTATGGTGCTACTTTGAAGCATAAGTGTGGCAAAGGATAGTAGCATTGTCCCTTCTCTCTTTTTCTTCTTTTTTTGGGCCTTCACTTATTTTTTATGGCCTTTCTCTCCCCCTTTTTTTAATTCCTCACTTGGGACAATGCTCTAGAAAATGATGATCATCACACTTCTATTTATTTACAACTCAATGATTACAACTCGATGCTAGAACAAAAGATGACTCTATATGAATGCCTCTGGCGGTGTACCGGGATATGCAATGAACCAAGAGTGACATTTATTAAAGAATTATGAACGGTGGCTTTGCCACAAATACTATGTCAACTACATGATCATGCTAAGCAATATGACAATGATGAATGTGTCATGATAAACGGAATGGTGGAAGGTTGCATGGCAATATATCTCGGAATGGCTATGTAAATGGCATAATAGGTAGGTATGGTGGCTGTTTTGAGGAAGATATAAAGAGGTTTATGTGTGAAATAGCGTATCATATCACGGGGTTTGGATGCACCGACGAAGTTTGCACCAACTCTCAATGTGAGAAAGGGCAATGCACGGTACCGAAGAGGCTAGCAATGATGGAAGGGTGAGAGTGCGTATAATCCATGGACTCAACATTAGTCATAAAGAACTCACATACTTATTGCAAAAATCTACAAGTCATCAAAAACCAAGCACTACGCGCATGCTCCTAGGGGGATAGATTGGTAGGAAAAGACCATCGCTCCTTCCCGACCGCCACTCATAAGGAGGATAATCAAAGAACACCTCATGTTTCAAATTTGTTACATAACGTTTACCATACGTGCATGCTACGGGACTTGCAAACTTCAACACAAGAACTTCTCAAATTCACAACTACTCAACTAGCACGACTTTGATATTATTACCTCCATATCTCAAAACAATCATCAAGCATCAAACTTCTCTTAGTATTCAAAACACTCATAAGATTTTTTTTACTAATCTTGAATACCTAGCATATTAGGATTATTTAAGCAAATTACCATGCTATTTAAGACTCTCAAAATAATCTAAGTGAAGCATGAGAGATCAATAGTTTCTATAAAACAAATCCAACACCGTGCTCTAAAAGATATAAGTGAAGTACTAGAGCAAAACTATATAACTCAAAAGATATAAGTGAAGCACATAGAGTATTCTAACAAATTCCAAATCATGTATGGCTCTCTCAAAAGGTGTCTACAGCAAGGATGATTGTTGTAGCGACCAGACCTCAAACGGTCCAATCTCTGTGCTCAGGTGTCATCCCTGGATCAGTAATGCTGACACCACATAGTACTTGAAGGATTTATAACAGAGTAGCAATCACACACTTATTACATCGAGTGTCTCAAAAGAGAACTTACTACAATAAATATGGCTTAAGGCCATCTAATAACGATAACAATGGAAGGCTTGGAAGATAAGTGAGTCCATCAACTCCAACGGCATCACTGAGTATAGAACCACGACCTAAAAGCACCTTAATCGTCATTTGAAAAGTCTGCAACATTAATGTTGCAGCCCGAAACGGGTCAGCACATGGAATATGCTGGCAATGTAACACATCGAGAGTAATGGAATGAAATAGGCTATACTATATGCATATTTGGCTGGTGGAAAGCTCTATGGTTACAATTTTGCGTAAAGCCAATTTTTCCCTACTGTAAAGGAATAAATTTTATTTAACTATCATGGTGGTTGTTAAACATTGAGAATGGTTGACAGCATTCTCAATCCCAATTAAACATCATCATTAAGCAAAACCCAAAAAATTAATTTTTTAGAGTAACATGATGAGATTCACATGATAATCCAGGTACTAGATACTCAAGATGTCCATAACCGGGGACACGGCTAACCATGATTAGTTTATACACTTTGCAGAGGTTTGCGCAATTTTTCCCACAAGACTCGATCTCCTCCGTTGGGATTCTCGCACTACAAGGTGTTTGAGAAATGGATGATCGAGACATAGTCTTTCAGAAGCGCTAGCACCTTACGATCGGGTAGACCGTTACACCTACTTTCCCCTACATCTGCTAGTCTACCACTGTAAGAGTTCGCACAACTTAGTCAACTATGCTAGAGCCCATAGTAGCTTGTGGCTGCACACAGAAGTTTCTGGCATGAATAATCTCATGATCCCTTTGAGCCTGGGTGGCGGTCCAAAAGAAAACGGGCAATTGCTGGAATACCCAGGTGCCTCAATGCACCCAGATGTGTATTTAAGTTGCCACCTTAGATAAACCATTAATTTAACAATCTCACATCTGTCATGGATACACTCACCCAATCCACGTCTACTAGCATAGCATGGCATAATAAGCAAACGTAGAAGTAACTCCCAAAGGTTTGATAGTAAACAGGTAATAGGTACTACCTCAACTACTTCCCAAACCCACAATTTAATTAGATCCTAATCATGCAATGTGTGAGGATTGATCTAATGCAATAAAAACTGGGTAATAGGAAGTATGATCAAAGTGTTACTTGCCTTGCTGATGATCCGCAAAACCTAGCGATTCAAAGTAGCAAGCGGCGCACTCCGGGTACTCTATCGCAAACAAGCAAGCATACAATAAGTACTCACCTAAAGCACATGTAAAACTCAAATAAGAGATCTAACCAGAAAGTTCAACTTAAGAACTCCGGTTGGCAAAAAGAATCAAATCGAACGAAGCAACGAAAGATAAACGGCAAAAGAAACAAGCTTCGTTTACTATTCTGGATCTAGGGCAATTTTTACAGTGGCAAAAACTTGTTTGAGTTGGTAAAACAGAAAGAGGGTTTCGATACGAAACTCCAGGCGCTTGAATCACCTGATTCCGATAAACGAGCGAAAAGTTAGACTAGAACGAAAAAAGGATCAAGAATTGCGATTAGAAAAATCGCGGATTTAATCCGAGAAAAAGAAAAATGACGAACAGATTAACGAATGAACGTTCATTATCTGGACCTAAATGATGAACGCGTTATTAAAACGAACGAACGAGTGAACGCTCGCTAATTAAATAAACTGGAAAACCGATCTATTTAAAAAAACGAAACTAAAAAAACTGAACAAACCGACGAAAAACTGATCGGTTTTCTAAAAAAACCGGCGGCGAGAACTACCTATGGCGGCGGCGGGGGGGCACAGGCGGCGGCGCGCTAGGGTTAGGGTTTGGGGGCGGGGCGGCTTGGGCTGGCTCGGGCCTCGGGCGGCACTATTTAAAGGCCCGGCCAGGCCGAGTCCTGGCCGCTTACGGCCCAAAGTCGGTTCGGATTTTTGTTTTTAATAATTACGCTCAGAAAAAAGGAAAACTAAACCGACTCCAAAAATCCCGAAATAAATTTTCCCCGGCTTCTAAAATCAAGCCACACAGGATGAACATTTATTTGGGGCCTAAATGCAATTTTGAAAAACACACATTTTTCCTAAATTCAAGTAAAATAGCAAATAAAACCAAAATAAAATTTTATTTGATTTTTTATTAAATCCTCAATATTTCTTTATTTTTGGGAAAGTCATTTTATTCCCTCTCTCATATTTTGATAATAGAAATAATTGAAGAAAAATAAATAAAATCAAATGATCCTATTTTCAAAATTTGAGAAAACTCAAATATGAAAATAACGAAATCCCCAACTCTCTCCAAGGGTCCTTGAGTTGCGTGAAATTTCTAGGATCAACCAAAATTCAATAAAATATGATATGCAATGATGATCTAGTGTATAACATTCCAAATTGAAAATTTGGGATGTTACAAACCTACCCCCCTTAAGATGAATCTCGCCCTCGAGATTCGGGTTGGCTAGAAAATAGGTGAGGGTGGTCCTTCAGCAATTCTTCCTCTCGCTCCCAGGTGGCTTCATCCTCCGTGTGGTGGCTCCACTGAACTTTGCAAAAATTGATAACCTTGCTGCGGGTGACTCGGCTGGCATACTCAAGAATTTTGACTGGTTTCTCTTCATAGGTCAAATCACTGTCCAACTGAATCACTTCCAGCGGCACTGTGTCTCTTAGCGGTATATCAGCCATCTCTGCGTGGCACTTCTTCAACTGGGAAACGTGGAACACGTTGTGAACTCCTGACAATCCTTCGGGCAATTCCAACTTGTAGGCTACTTCTCCCATATGCTCCAAAACCTTGTATGGTCCTACAAAACGTGGTGCTAACTTTCCCTTACCTCCAAAACGCTCAACTCCTCGAAGTGGAGATACTCGAAGATAAACTCGGTCTCCGACTTTGTAAACTGTCTCCTTGCGTTTAGAATCTGCATAACTCTTCTGCCTGGACTGAGCTACCTTGAGCCTATCGCGAATCAATTTTACTTTCTGTTCAGACTCCTTAATCAAATCCGGTCCAAACAACTGGCGTTCTCCAACTTCATCCCACGACAATGGGGTCCTGCACCTCCTTCCGTACAAGGCTTCGAAAGGGGTCATCTTCAAACTGGATTGATAACTGTTGTTGTAAGAGAACTCTGCATATGGCAAATTCTCATCCCAACTAGATCCATAATCTAGCGCACAAGCTCTCAGCATATCCTCCAAAATCTGATTGACTCTCTCGGTGTGTCCATCTGTGTGCGGATGGAAAGCTGTACTAAACTCTAGCCTGGTACCCAAAGTTTCATGCAACTGATTCCAGAACTTTGAGGAAAACTGGGTTCCTCTATATGATACAATGCTCCTTGGAACTCCATGCAGACATATGATTCTGGTCGTGTATATCTTTGCCAACTTTGCACTGGTATAGGTAGTCTTCACTGGAATGAAATGAGCTACCTTTGTCAAATGATTGACTACAACCCATATTGAGTCATAGCCTGAACGAGTTCTGGGTAAACCTGTAATAAAATCCATGCCTAACTTATCCCACTTCCATTCGGGTATTGGCAATGGTTGTAGCAATCCTGCTGGTTTCTGATGCTCTGCCTTTACTCTCCGACATACATCACAAACTGCTACATATTCCACAATATCCTTCTTCATTCCGGTCCACCAGAAAGTATCCTTCAAATCCAAATACATCTTGGTATTTCCTGGGTGAATCGAATATGGTGAATCATGGGCCTCTTGCAGAATTAACTTCCTGATCTCCGAATCATTTGGCACATAAACACGGTCTTCAAACCATAAGGTATCGTGCTCATCTTCACGAAATCCCTTAGCTTTTCCTTTGCTCATTTTCTCTTTTATAGAGGTAATCTCCTTTTCAGTCTTCTGGGCTTCTCTGATCTTATCCATCAAAGTAGACTGAATCTCCAATGCTACTACATAGCCTCTCGGGACTATCTCCAAACATAGGTCACGAAGATTTTCGGCTAACTCCCTTAGTAAATCTCCCGTCATTAGGGCGTTGACATGGCTCTTATGGCTCAACGCGTCAGCTACTACGTTAGCCTTTCCGGGGTGATAATGCAATCTCATATCATAATCCTTGATGAGCTCCAACCATCTCCTTTGTCTGAGGTTCAACTCCTTCTGCGTGAGAATATATTTCAAACTCTTGTGATCTGTGTACACCTCACAATGGTTTCCAATGAGAAAATGTCTCCAAGTTTTCAATGCATGCACTACGGCTGCTAACTCCAAATCATGCGTAGCATAATTTAACTCATGAGGCTTAAGCTGTCGTGAGGCATAGGAAACAACTCTTCCTTCCTGCATAAGCACTGCTCCAAGTCTTCGACGTGAAGCGTCGCAATACACCTCATAATCCTTGGTCTGATCTGGCAAAATCAACACAGGTGATGTAACCAAACGTTTCTTCAACTCTTGGAAACTGGCCTCACATTCCTCAGCCCATATGAACTTGGTATCCTTTTTCAACAACTCCGTCATAGGCTTCGCAATCTTTGAGAAATTCTCAATAAACCTCCGATAGTATCCTGCGAGTCCAAGAAAACTCCGGATCTCTCCAACTGTTGTTGGGGCTTCCCAATTTGTCACGGTGTCAACCTTAGTGGGATCAACCGCTATACCTTCTCCAGATATAACTTGTCCGAGAAATCCAACTTCCTTCAACCAAAACTCACATTTGCTACTTGGCATATAATTGATGTTCTCTGAGCTTTCCAAGTACCAAACGCAAATGCTCCTTATGCTCCTCTTCATTCTTCAAGTAAACCAGAATATCATCAATGAACACTACGACGAACTTATCCAAAAACTCCATAAACACTTTGTTCATCATGTTCATAAAATATGCAGGTGCGTTAGTCAGACCAAATGACATAACGGTATACTCGTACAGCCCATACCTGGTGGTAAAAGCCGTCTTAGGTATATCCTGTTCTCGAATCTTCAACTGGTGGTATCCTGATCGCAGATCGATCTTGGAAAATACCTTAGCTCCTTGTAATCGATCAAACAGATTATTGATCATCGGTAGTGGGTACTTGTTCTTGATGGTTACTTCATTCAATCCTCGATAATCAACAACCATCCTTAATGATCCATCCTTCTCCACTAGAAGTACTGGCGATCCCCAAGGTGAAGAACTTGGGCGAATATATCCTTTATCCAGTAACTCCTTAATCTGCTTCCTAATCTCCACCAAATCCTTTGTGGGCATCCTATATGGTCTCTTAGATATTGGCCCTATGCCTGGCAAAAGCTCAATCAAAAACTCAATATCTCTATCCGGTGGCATGCCTGGCAACTCCTCTGGAAATACATCAGGGAAATCCTTCACCACTGGTACTTCCTCCTGCACAACTCCTGTTAAACAATTTACTTGAGTCTTTTTTGGCACATGCCGGGATACATACTTGATCCTTCTCCCTTCTTGGGTGGTAAGCAAGGTCGACTTAGTGGCGCAATCGATGTTTCCTCCATACATCGACAGCCAATCCATACCCAGAATTACATCCAATCCTTGTGATCTCAAAATGATTAAATCTGAGGGAAACACATGCCTACCTATACTCAATGGCACTTGAAAACATCCTTAGCTAGCCATATACTTCGCTCCTGGTGAGCTTACTAACATAGGTGTTCTAAGAACTTTGGTGGGCAGATTATACTTATCCACAAATCCCCTTGATATGTATGAATGCGATGCACCAGTATCAAAAAGAACGAATGCAGTAAATGACTTAACCAAAAACTTACCGATTACTGCACCCGGCTGCTCTTCAACCTCCTCCACGTTAACGTGGTTCACCTGTCCCCTGTTGAAAGGCTTCGGCTTTTTCCCAGAGCTTCCATTGCCATTTCCATTCTGGGATTCAGGACATTCATTGGCATAATGTCCGGTCTTCTGGCACTTAAAGCAAGTGACTTGGCTCAGGTCTCTCTTGGCTGGGGTCGATGGGTTGTTGCGGTTCTGGCCGTTGCTTCTTCCATTCCCATTACCATTCTTGGTGCCATTGTGATTGTGCGAGCTACCTCCTCCATGGGTATGTTGAAAATGTCCTCCCGGTGTAGGGGTAAAACGTGGCTTCTGCTGAGCTCCTAAATTGTACTTCCCTTGTCCATACTTCCTCTTGCGATTCTCAATCTGCTGCTGCTTCCCTTCAATCATGAGAGCACGATCTACCAACTCCTGGTAGTTGTTGAAAGTTGCTACCATCAACTGCATGCTCAACTCATCATTCAGTCCTTCCAGAAACTTTTCCTGCTTAGCTGCATCCATAGCTACGTCATCTGGGGCATAACGTGCTAACTTACTAAAGTCCTCCACATACTGGCCAACTGTCCGTCCTCCTTGGCGCAAGTTGCGAAAATCTCGCTTCTTCATGGCCATAGCTCCTGCTGAAACATGGGCAGTACGGAAAGCCTGTTGAAACTGGTCCCATGTGACAGTGTCGACAGGGAAAGTGGCTGTGAAATTCTCCCACCATGATGTTGCGGGTCCTTCAAGCTGATGTGCGGCAAACTTCACCTTTTCCGCATCTGTGCATCCTACTATGGTCAACTCCCTTGCTGTCTTGCGGAGCCAATCATCTTCTACTATCGGCTCGGTGCTACTGGAAAACACCGGCGGATTCAGCCTAAGAAAACGGGCTAAGTGATCAACAGGTGGTGGAGGTGGTGGTGGGTTGTTGTTGTTGTTCCCCTGATTCTGATTCTGGACTAGCAACTGCATCAATGTGTTCTGCTGCTGGATCGACTGGGTGAGCTCAAGTGGGAAGGTAAATCCGGGGTCACGTCTCGGAGGCATCTGAGGGTTTTAGAAAAGATGAGATTTAAGAATAGAGAGGGGTCTAAAGAGAAAACACTACCCATATGCACATGAGGCAAAAGCAAACAATTCACTTCATTCAATCAAACAAGGGCATATAATCGATCTATCTATCGCAAAAGTGCTCGGACTACTGTATTTACATGGTGGACTACTACTACTGATGGGGTGGTCTACTAGAAATATTCTTTGGTTGCAAACTCCATGATATCTGCTTCAGCTTCATCAACATAGTCATCATCGCTATCATCTAGATCCGAGTCGGTGTCGTCGATGATGATGTAGTCTTCCGGGCGAATTTCCTTGGGTTCTTCATCTTCTTCTACCGGCGTAGGGCCTCCCATAAATATTCCAATCTTCTTGATCAGATCGTCATTCTTCTCCACTAATACTTCGATTTCCTCTTCATAATCTTCACATGTAGCCTTGAGTTCTTCCTCCAGTTCCTTGATTCTTGTCCTCGCCTTCTTCAGATCTATCATGTCGGCGCACATCTGGTTCTCCTGACGTTGAATGTGTTGGTTTAACTCCTGGATAAAAGCTGCAAATGATCTATCCTTCCTGGTGCTGATCATCTCCCAGTGCTCATCTCGGCGCCCACAAATCTGGTAGATACTATCCTTGAGATCATTGCGGTAAACTTCTCCAATGCGTCCCATGGCGATGTGAGCTGCCATGCTCTTTCCTAGATTCCAAGTTGGTGCATCAAAAGAAAACTCTTTGGGCTCAGTGACTGGCATGAACGTCCTTCCTGGAACTTGAACTTGAATCATCCAGCGCTCTTCTTCAGGTAAGGTGGCGTTGTAAGTTCCGGTGAAGCTTGGTACTCCTATGTTCAGGTATCTAGTGACTTCCTTCAAGTGACGTCCAAAGGGTGTATCTTCATCCGGTTGCGTGAACTTGTTCCTTGCATCCGCCATCCTAAAAGAGTAGAAAAGAGGAGAGGTCAGAAAGAGAAGAGAGTGAGCAGTGATCTAGGTCTTTTAGCTTAGTGGTCGTGTCCTACAGTCAGCGTGTCCTCTGATACCATCTTGTAGCGACCAGACCTCAAACGATCCAATCTCTGTGCTCATGTGTCATCCCTGGATCAGTAATGCTGACACCACACAGTATTTGAAGGATTTATAACAGAGTAGCAATCACACACTTATTACATCGAGTGTCTCAAAAGAGAACTTATTATAATAAATATGGCTTAAGGCCATCTAATAACGATAACAGCGGAAGGCTTGGAAGATAAGTGAGTCCATCAACTCCAATGGCATCATTCAGTATAGAACCATGACCTAAAAGCACCTTAATTGTCGTCTGAAAAGTCTGCAACATTAACGTTGCAGCCCGAAACGGGTCAGCACATGGAATATGCTGGCAATGTAACACATAGAGAGTAATGGAATGAAATAGGCTATACTATATGCATATTTGGCTGGTGGAAAGCTCTATGGTTACAATTTTGCGTAAAGCCAATTTTTCCCTACTGTAAAGGAATAAATTTTATTTAACTATCATGGTGGTTGTTAAACATTGAGAATGGTTGACAGCATTCTCAATCCCAATTAAACATCATCATTAAGCAAAACCCAAAAAATTAATTTTTTAGAGTAACATGATGAGATTCACATGATAATCCAGGTACTAGATACTCAAGATGTCCATAACCGGGGACACGGCTAACCATGATTAGTTTATACACTCTGCAGAGGTTTGCGCACATTTCCCCACAAGACTCGATCTCCTCCGTTGGGATTCTCGCACTACAAGGTGTTTGAGAAATGGATGACCGAGACATAGTCTTTCAGAAGCGCTAGCACCTTACGATCGGGTAGACCGTTACACCTACTTTCTCCTACATCTGCTAGTCTACCACTGTAAGAGTTCGCACAACTTAGTCAACTATGCTAGAGCCCATAGTAGCTTGTGGCTGCACACGGAAGTTTCTAGCATGAATAATCTCATGATCCCTTTGAGCCTGGGTGGCGGTCCAAAAGAAAACAGGCAATCGCTGGAATACCCAGGTGCCTCAATCCACCCAGATGTGTATTTAAGTTGCCACCTTAAATAAACCATTAATTTAACAATCTCACATCTGTCATGGATACACTCACCCAATCCACGTCTACTAGCATAGCATGGCATAATAAGCAAACGTAGAAGTAACTCCCAAAGGTTTGATAGTAAACAGGTAATAGGTACTACCTCAACTACTTCCCAAACCCACAATTTAATTAGATCCTAATCATGCAATGTGTGAGGATTGATCTAATGCAATAAAAACTGGGTAATAGGAAGTATGATCAAAGTGTTACTTGCCTTGCTGATGATCCGCAAAACCTAGCGATTCGAAGTAGCAAGCGGCGCACTCCGGGTACTCTATCGCAAACAAGCAAGCACACAATAAGTACTCATCTAACACACAGGTAAAACTCAAATAAGAGATCTAACCAGAAAGTTCAACTTAAGAACTCCGGTTGGCAAAAAGAATCAAATCGAACGAAGCAATGAAAGACAAACGGCAAAAGAAACAAGCTTCGTTTACTATTCTGGATCTAGGGAAATTTTTACAGTGGCAAAAACTTGTTTGAGTTGGTTAAATGGAAAGAGGGTTTCGAGACGAAACTCCAGGCGCTTGAATCGCCTGATTCCGATAAACGAACGAAAAGTTAGACTAGAACGAAAAACAGATCAGGAATCATGATCAGAAAAATCGCGGATTAAATCCGAGAAAAAGAAAAACGACGAATAGATTAACAAAGGAATGTTCGTTATCTAGACCTAAACGATGAACGCGTTTGTTAAAACGAATGAACGAGCGAACGCTCGCTAATTAAATAAACCGGAAAACAGATCGATTTAAAAAAACGAAACTAAAAAAAGCCACACAAACCGATGAAAAACTGATCGATTTTCTAAAAAAACCGGCGGCGAGAACTACCTCCGGCGGCGGCGGCGCGGGCGGCGACGGTGCGACGCGGGCGGCGGGCAGCGGCGGCGGCGCGGGCGGCGACGGTGCGACGCGGGCGGCGGGCAGCGGCGCGGGCGGCGGGCAGCGGCGCGCTAGGGTTAGGGTATGGGGGCGGGGCGGCTTGGGCTGGCTCGGGCCTCGGGCGGCATTATTTAAAGGCCCGGCCAGGCGGAGTCCTGGACGGTTACGGCCCAAAGTCGGTTCGGATTTTTTTTAAATAATTATGCTCAGAAAAAAAAACAAAAGGAAAACTAAATTTTCCCCGGCTTCTAAAATCAAGCCGCACAGGATGAACATTTATTTGGGGCCTAAATGCAATTTTGAAAAACGCACAATTTTCCTAAATTCAAATAAAATAGCAAATAAAACCAAAATAAAATCTTATTTGATTTTTTATTGAATCCTCAATATTTCTTTATTTTTGGGAAAGTCATTTTATTCCCTCTCTCATATTTTGATAATAGAAATAATTGAAGAAAAATAAATAAAATCAAATGATCCTATTTTCAAAGTTTGAGAAAACTCAAATATGAAAATAACGAAATCCCCAACTCTCTCCGAGGGTCCTTGAGTTGCGTGAAATTTCTAGGATCAACCAAAATGCAATAAAATATGATATGCAATGATGATCTAGTGTGTAACATTCCAAATTAAAAATTTGGGATATTACAATTGTGGTAAGCTAAAAAGCAAAGACTCAAATCATACAAGACGCTCCAAGCAAAACACATATCATGTGGTGAATAAAAATATAGCTCCAAGTAAAGTTACCGATGCAAGTAGACGAAAGAGGGGATGCCTTCCGGGGCATCCCCAAGCTTTGGCTTTTAAGTATCCTTAGATTATATTGGGGGTGCCATGGGCATCCCCAAGCTTAGGCTCTTGCCACTCCTTGTTCCATAATCCATCAAATCTTTACCCAAAACTTGAAAACTTCACAACACAAAACTTAAAGTAGAAAATCTCGTGAGCTCCGTTAGCGAAAGAAAACAAAAGACCACTTCAAGGTACTATAATGAACTCATTATTTATTTCTAGCCATAGATTCATCAAAATAAGCAAACAACACATGAAAAACAGAATCTTTCAAAAACAGAACAGTCTGTAGTAATCTGTAACTAGCGCAAGATCTAGAACCCCAAAAATTCTAAAATAAATTTCTTGACGTGAGGAATTTATCTATTAATCATCTTCAAAAAGAATTAACTAAATAGCGCTTTCCGAATAAAAATGGAAGCAGTTCTTATGAGCGCTGAAGTTTCTATTTTTTACAGCAAGATAACAAGACTTTCCCCAAGTCTTCCCAATGGTTCTAATTGGAACAAACACTAATTAAACACAAAAAACACAACCAAAGCAGAGGCTAGGTAAATTATTTATTACTAAACAGGAGCAAAAATCAAGGAATAAAAATAAAATTGGGTTGCCTCCCAAAAAGCGCTATCGTTTAACGCCCCTAGCTAGGCATAAAAAACAAGGATAGATGTAGGTATTGCCATAATAGTAAGATAGATCATTAAAACTCTTTTCATATTCTCTTTGTTCGGCAGCAAGTTTTCTTTGAGGCAAGCAAAAGTAATTAAAAGGGCTAAATTTAATGGGACAAAAGTCCCCAAGATCAACCTTGGGAGGTATAGGTTCCTCCTTTGGCCCTTTGTATTGCACAACCAATTCCTCATTATAAGTATTCTTTTGACAGAACTTTGTGAGCCTAAACTCAAGAGAATATCCTAGTTCATTATTTCGAATGGCCAAATCATCATTAAGTTCAAAAATTCTATCAACTAAAACATTGGTAGGAACCCTTTTTCTAAGATTTTCATTGAAAGCAACATAGTCTAGGGATTGAAAACACATTATTTATTCTTGATCAAAAAGGATAGCCTCTATGGGAGGACGGCAAGCATCCACCATATAATGTGCAAAGATTTCTTTGGCCTCTTTTATTATGAATCTGAACTCATGAGCCAAAAAGATCGTAGCGGCATGCTTAACAGAAGAATGCTCAATATTAGAAAATTCTAGGAAAATCTTTTGTATGCAAGGGTGCATGTGCATGAATTGTCTTTCAAGTTCAACTACAAGCATGGCAATAGCGTCCGCAAGACTACTAGTTCTATGAAGGATAGAAATACCCATAGAAGGCAAAGCACCGGCACAAGTAAAGAAATCTTGGATAACTCCTTTTCCAATAATATTACCACTACCAATATGGATTTTTTTGTATGTAAGATAGGGGGTTCTTCAGCAGGAGCGTCAGAATTTTTCATGATATTATTATTGTCCATATCGACAATAATTTCCCCAATTTCAGACATGACGGCAGAAGGTGCAAAAGGCAAAAAGAGGCAAATAGAGAAAGAGAGGGAGGATAGAGAGAGAGGGCGAATAAAACGGCAAGGGTGAAGTGGGGGAGAGGAAAATGAGAGGCAAATGGCAAATACTGTAATGCGGGAGATAAGGGTTGTGATGGGTACTTGGTATTTTGACTTTTGCGTAGACTCCCCGGCAACGGCGCCAGAAATGGCTCGTTGTCGGGAGTCAAATATTGACTTGCGCGAACCTCCCCGGCAACAGCGCCAGAAATATTCTTAGTACCTCTTGAGCACTGCGTTGGATTTCCTTGAAGAGGAAAGGATGATGCAACAAAGTAGCGTAAGTATTTCCCTCAGTTTTGAGAACCAAGGTATCGATCCAGTAGGAGGCTACGCGCGAGTCCCTCATACTTGCACAAAACAAAAACTCCTCGCAACCAATGCGATAAGGGGTTGTCAATCCCTTCATGGTCACTTACGAGAGTGAGATCTGATAGATATGATAAGATAATTTTTTTGGTATTTTTGTGATAAATATGCAAAGTAAAATAAAAGCAAAGTAAAAAAGCAAAGGAAATAACTAAGTATTGGAAGATTAATATGATGAAGATAGACCCGGGGGCCATAGGTTTCACTAGTGGCTTCTCTCAAGAGCATAAGTATTTTATGGTGGGTGAACGAATTACTGTTGAGCAATTGACAGAATTGAGCATAGTTATGAGAATATCTAGGTATGATCATGTATATAGGCATCACGTCCGAGACAAGTAGACCGACTCCTGCCTGCATCTACTACTATTACTCCACTCATTGACCGCTATCCAGCAAGCATCTAGAGTATTAAGTTCATGAAAACAGAGTAACGCCTTAAGCAAGATGACATGATGTAGAGGGATAAATTCATGCAATATGATAAAACCCCATCTTGTTATCCTCGATGGCAACAATACAATACGTACCTTGCTTCTCCTACTGTCACTCGGAAAGGACACCGCAAGATTGAACCCAAAGCTAAGCACTTCTCCCATTGCAAGAAAGATCAATCTAGTAGGCCAAACCAAACTGATAATTCGAAGAGACTTGGAAAGATAACCAATCGTACATAAAAGAATTCAGAGAAGATTCAAATATTGTTCATAGATAATCTTGATCATAAACCCACAATTCATCGGCCTCAACAAACACACCACAAAAAGAAGATTACATCGAATAGATCTCCACAAGAGAGGGGGAGAACATTGTATTGAGATCCAGAAAGAGAGAAGAAGCCATCTAGCTAATAACTATGGACCCGAAGGTCTGAGGTAAAGTACTCACACTTCATCGGAGAGGCTATGGTGTTGATGTAGAAGCCCTCCGTGATGGATGCCCCCTCTGGTGGAGCTCCGGAACAGGCCCCAAGATGGGATCTCGTGGATACAGAAGGTTGCGGCAGTGGAATTAGGTTTTTGGCTCTGTATCTGATCGTTTGGGTGTATGTAGGTATATATATGAGGAAGGAGTACGTCGGTGGAGCAACAGGGGGCCCACGAGGGTGGAGGGCGCGCCTGGGGGGGGGGGGGTAGGCGCGCCCCCTACCTCATGGCTTCCTCCTTTATTTCTTGACATAGGGTGCAAGTCTCCTGGATCATGTTCGTTCCGAAAATCACATTCCCGAAGGTTTCATTCCGTTTGGACTCCGTTTGATATTCCTTTTCTGTGAAACTTTGAAATAGGCAAAAAACAGCAATTCTGGGCTGGGCCTCTTGTTAATACGTTAGTCCCAAAAATAATATAAAAGTGGATAATAAAGCCCAATAATGTCCAAAACAGTAGATAATATAGCATGGAGCAATCAAAAATTATAGATACGTTGGAGACGTATCAGAGACCGGGTTATAGGATCGATTGCCGTACTATCAAGGGGGGCTCTCGATGAGTAGCTTCGTCGTATCATTCGTAGAGAGCTCAAACCATTGCACCCTTGCATCATCTTTCTTGGTTCTTGTTTGATTCTCTTTGTGCGTCTTAGAGCTTATGGTCATCTTGATGACGAGCTCGAGTTCATCGAAAACGGAGTTCACATGCTTCTTCTATTGCATTTTCGGTGTTGGAGTTTTTACCGGTCTTATTCGAGGAAGGGTTCTCACCATTTTCTTATGGGCATCTTATTATTTGCTTCTTATTGTTATTTCTATCAAGATTGTGTTAGCCCTTGTCGCTAGCTTTCCAACAAACTTGATTTCGTCGAATTCGGAGCTCGTATGCGAAAGTTATGGTTGTTTTGTTCTTAGCTGTTTTTCATAGAGAGGTTGTACCGCCCCATAGAGAGGTTGTACCGGTGTTTGGAGCGGTTGTACCGCTCCAAAATTGGTCCAAAGGTTGTACCGGCCATGTACCGCTCTACCACCGGACTAGTTTCTGTTTTGGAGCGGTTCTTGGGCGGTTGTTGACCGGTTGTACCGGTTTAATCGGTACTACCAGTTCCCCAGGCTGTTGTACCGCTTAGAGCTTTTCCTACAGGTTGGTTTTTCCTCTACTTTGACCGGTTGTACCGGTTTGTGCATCGGTTGTACCGTTCCTATAGTTTTCTGCACATAACGAGCAGATTTGTGGTGACCTATAAAAGGGGGTCTTCTTCCCCATTGAACCTTATCTCTTGAGCTCGTTTTTGCCCCCATTGTTGACCTTCTTTGAGCATGCTAACTCTCAATCCCTCCATGGATTCTTGCTAGTTTTTGAGGGAAAAGAGAGAGGAGATCTAGATCCATATTTCCACCAATCACTTTCTCCTCTTTGTGAGGGGAACCCCTTGGATCTAGATCTTGGAGTTCTTGGTGTTCTCCTTCTTGTTCTTCCTCTCATTTTCCTCCCTAGCATTAGTTGCTTCGGTGGGATTTGAGAGAGAAGGACTTGGGCACTCCGTGTGCCCTTTCCATTGCATTTCACTAGTGCAGAACCGGGCAATAGCACCGGTTCGTAAGGCCCTTTAGTACCGGTTCGGTAACCGGCACTAAAGTGTGGGCACTAAAGCCCCCCCCCTTTAGTACCGGTTCAGCACGAACCGGTGCTAAAGGGAAACCACGTGGCACGAGCCAGCTTCGGGGGCAGGGAACCCTTTAGTACCGGTTGGTGACACCAACCGGTATTAAAAGGTTGGGGGGTTTTGGGTTTATGATTTCTTTTTCATTTAATTTTGTGTTTTCCATTTAATTCTTTTTCATTTGCTGGTATTTTACGATACTACATATTGTACACGTTATGCATATATATAAATAGAATTTCTAGTAGAACCGATCATAATATATATATCATCGAATGTCTCACAACCACCATTAATTAATTCACACACACACACATACATATATATATACAATTAGCTAGCTATCTACAATTTCTCCTAATTGGTGCCATCGGAGCCAGTGGCATTAGCCTAATTGGTGCCTTCGGAGCACGATAACAATTGGAAGTGGTTCATGGGGGCGGTAGCGGGTAATAGTATTCTCCTTTGGGATCTATGACCTGGTCGAACAAAAATCCCGCTATTTCCTCTTGAATTGCTTCTATGCGGTCCTCTGGTAGGAGCTTCTCCCGCACCTCTTTGAACTGTTAAGAAGGAGATCAATATGCATGTGTATTAGCTGTGTGACTAGATATCGATAATGGTGTAAAAATTGTGAATAGTGTTCTGACAAATGTACCCACTCCTGTCTTTGAGATCTGCTCCTTTCGGACGCCATCATACGAATGTTCTCGCGAATGTAGTATGCACATAGATTATTCCCCAGCGCCTGCTTCAGGGCCTTTACGAGAATGGAATTTGATCAGATAATAATTAATCAAGCATGATAATTAAAGAGATGGCAGCTAGCTAGTACTACTTAATTACTTACCTGGGGTCGATACCATTTCAAATTTTGTTTCCATGGGCCTGGAGTGGCCCTGATGAACTTTGCCCAAGCCCTGCCCGCCGACAAAGAAAATGAATAAATGGGTTATTAAATAGTTGTTATCAGGAAATAATGAACTAATTAAATAAGCCGAGATATAGTTAATAATGATTGAAATTATCTGTTGACTATCCCCTTCACGATGGTGTAGTCAGTTGGTTTCTTAAGTAGTGAGTCTAGTACTTCAACTGTTCTTTCATCAACTTTAATGATTAACAAGATCCAGTGAAATCTTCATGCACACATGTTTACATGTCTTAATTAACCGGGCGTATGTAAGCAAAAACATGTAGCTAGCTAGTAGGCAAAAACAGAATTTGTAGTACAAGACAGTGTGACTCACTCGAAGTTGTAAGGAAGTAGTATATCTTCATTGTATTTGAGGCGCTTGAAGAACTGTAGCATGCTTTCCTCTACACTTTTTTCGTAATATGGATCTAATTTCCATGTGTATTCATTAATGGTATTTGGGTCAACGAACCCAATGCCATAGCGTCCACCTTTTTTCATTTCATAAATCTTCATCCTGCATAATACCACAGAAAAGAATATAGTGAGGATAATTACAGGTAATGATTGATCAAAATGATCACTACAGCTAGCTTGAGACTTAAATTACAGAAAGAAATCACTTACAGACAATAGCAACTAACGATAGATTTGTCGAGTGTGTCTTGATTGTATAGCTGAAATAGTTCTGAATACTCAACGGACACAGCTTTCTCATGGTAGTAATGATCCTTCTTGACATTCACCATGAGGGACTCTCGATTGGAAATCTTGGTAATGTACATGTACCATTGATGCAATTCATACATTCTCATTGGGAGCTTCTTGACCTCGTCTGGCTCGACCAAAGGTTGGCCCCAGACATATTTCCGTTTTATTTCCTCCTCTCTAGTCAGAGACATGGGCTCGATATCGAGGAGTTGTCCAACAGTGATCATGAGCGTTTCAGCCTGCTCAATATGCTCCTCAGTTATTACCACATCGCCCAGCCCGGGAACATTAACGGTTTTCCCACAATAATATTGGGCGCGCCTACTCTCATGTGTTGTTGGCACAACAAGCGGGGGGATTGATTGCACCGTCTGTTCTCCCAGCTGGGGAACGGTTTTACCGCTCCTTTTGCCAGCTGATTTGCTCGAGCTCGAGCTCGCCTCTTTCTGTAGACGTGCTCGATTTAACTTCTTGATGTGGCGCTCATAGTCTGTGTCAACAGGCTTGGGAGCTGGTGCTCTAGCCATACGAATGAAGTGGTCAATCTTTTCCTCAGGCTCTTTCTCCCTTGGCGGCGGTGGCGGTTTCGGTGCAAAATGGGCTTCCGCCTCGGCCTTCGATATGGCTACGTTTTCCTCCTCGGACTTGTCGTAAGGCCTCTACGGAAGAGGCGCGAGGCTTGGACCATATTGAAATTGCTTGCCTCCGCCTGTACCTCCAGTACTAGCTCGACTTGTACCGGTACGCACCATAGCTGAGGCGGATCTATTCCGTGATTGCTGAGGCGGCGAAGACGGCTGACGTGGCTGAGTTGGAGGAGGAGGAGTGGCCTGAAGCTGAGCCGGACTTGGAGGAGGAGTGGCCTGAAGATGTGTCGAACTTGGAGGAGGAGTGGCCTGACGCTTTGCCGGACTTGGAGGAGGAGGAGTGGCCTGAAGCTGTGCCAGACTTGGAGGAGGAGTGGCCTGACACGTTGGTGGACTTTGAGGAGCGGGAGTCTGCTGACTCGGTGGCGGACTTCGACGAGGAGTCGAATGACGCGGTGTCGGTGGCCTTCGAAAGATGATGCAATCCTTTCTCCATAGGATGATACGATGGTTGGCCTCTCCCAGTGTGTGCTCATCGTCACCTCCAGGAATGTCAAGCTCTAGCCCCGAATATTGGTCCACCACCTCATCAACCAAGACACGAGCATAGCCCGCTGGAATCGGGTTGCAATGGAAGGTTGCCTCGGGGGGATTTGTAAAAGCAAGGGCGTCCGCCACCTTCATGGATATGTTCTTCATTTTGAAGTGTAGCTCGCAGTTAGTGTTCTCCATGATGTCATCCACTGGGTAGCTATCCAGCAATGTGTCGCCCGGGGCGGAACCCACGCTGCTTCTCGGCATGGATGGGACGGTGCTATCCAATGCTGGATCATCCGCTGGCTGCTGCAGCTACTGAGACCCCCTTTGCTGGGTAAGTGAGTTGATCTGCTCCTGCTGCCGTTGGAATTTGACTGCCAAGTCCGCGTGCGCTGATTCTAGGCCTTGAAGGCCTTCATAGTCTAGCTTCCTCTGCTCCTCCTCCATCTTCCTCTTCTTCTCCTCCGCAATCTTCTTTCTCGCACGGGTTCTGTAGTCGGTGTTCCAGTCCAAAAACCCCTCATACCACGGAATAGCGCCCATGCCTCGTGTTCTTCCCGGGTGTTCAGGATTTCCCAGGGCACACGTAAGCTCGTCGTTCTCTCTGTTGGGCTGGAACACCCCCGATCGAGCCTCTTCTATTGCAACAAGTAGCTTATCTTCGGCTCCGTCCAGACATGCCTTCTTCGAAACTTTGCCTTTCTTTGGGTCCAACTCCCCCCCATGCGCATAGAACCAAGTCCTGCACCTGGGGGGCCATCTCAATGTTTCTGGAGTGACACCTGCATCCTCCATCTCTTTCTCAGACTTATCCCACTTAGGCATTCCCACCGCATAGCCACCTGGCCCCAGCTTATGGAACTTATCCTTTTTTGTGGCATTGGCCTTGTTTATGCTCGACCATTCCTTAGATAATTCTGAATCCTTGAATTTCACGAAATCGTCCCAATGAGCACTTTGCTTCTCTAGTGTTCCCTCGAATACTGGAGTCTTCCTTCCTCCCTTGACGTACTTGGCCCATTCACGATTCTTGTGGTTGTTGAATGCAACCGCCATCTTCCTAAGAGCAGCGTCCTTGACTTTCTGCACATCTGCTTCTGTGAAATGATCTGGTAGGGTGAAATGTTCCATGAGAGTATCCCAAAGCAAACTTTTTTGTCTGTCATCGACAAAAGTAAGATCTGGACGTGGCTTTGCTGGCTCTCTCCATTCTTGAAGGGAGATCGGGAGTTGGTCCTTCACAAGAACTCCGCACTGACGAACGAACTTGTCCGCAATCTTCTTAGGCGCTAATGGTTCGCCATTAGGTTTGATTGCCTCGATATTATACTTTACGCCCTCCTTCAACTTTTTGTTCGGGCCTCATTTCGTCCTATTGCCTGAAGATTTGCTCGATCCGGAAGGCTGAAAGAAGAAAGATCGATTTGTTAATATATCTTCAACTCATTTAAAACATGTGATGATCACCAGATGCCTGCTTATATAAATATATATACCTCTTCGGTGTTGTCATAATCGTAGTTCATGACTTCATCAATTCGGTCGTCGTGATCGAATATCATATCACCCTCCCCGGTGTTGTTTAGATATTCGGAGTCGTCATAATCTTCTTCATTCTGATCATCATCTGGCCCACGAGGATTGCGTATGATATTGAACAGGGCCTCTTCTCCCTCTCTGCCGGTATTGTCCGCCATAGGTTTTGTTTAACTAATCCAAAAGAAATATATTCAAATTACAGTGCATGGATGCAATCAGTTAATAAGGAAAAACTGAATCAATCATAGTACATAATAAGCATCATCGAATATAATCTCGAATACGTCATCTCGAATAATAGACATAATCTCGAATACATCGTCTCGAATAATATATATAATCTCGAATAAATCATCTCGAATATTATATATCGAATACATCACTAGCTAGCTAGCTAATAAAGATCGAATACTAGAGAGTAATCTAGGCGGTGGACAACCAAAGTGAAGGAACCATCACTGGATCATAGCTCGGGTGATCTCCCCGAAGAACCTACCAGGTATTGGAGAACCTGACGTCCATAGCAGCCATGTAGCGATGGACGTGCTCGTCCTCCTCCCTGACACAGCGACGTACCACCTTCGGCGGGGCTGGCTCCCTCCACACCGAAAGTGGCCCACGCGAACGCCACCAAAGGAGATGAGGGTCGACGACGGGACCCAGGGCCGGGTTCCTCACCAAGCGTCGCGCTCCTGAAGGTAGCACCTCCCAGTGCCAGCCCAGCGGAGCCCAGTCCCGGACATGGATCCTCTAAAGCAGGACGTCGTCGCGAACAGGTCGACGGCAAGGATGCGGGTCGGGCATCGTCGACAACAAATACTATATGCCACAAAAGTAAAGTAGCATTTTTTAAATGATGGATTGTGATTTCATATATGCAAATTCTAAATTTTATAACTAAAACTCACATTTCTAATATTTCTATAACTAAAACTAACATTTCTAATATTTCTATATAACTAACATTTCTAATATTTCTATATAACTAACATTTCTAATATTTCTATAACTAAAAAACATTTCTATATAACTAACATTTCTAATAATTCTATAACTAAAAAAACAGAAAGATTGTGTGTGTGTGTGTGTGGTACATGGCGGCTGGGGCAGGAGCTCACCGGCGAGGCGCGACGACGGGGGGCGGCGACAGGGACAGGGACGGAGACAGAGACGGCGACAGGGACGGGGCGACGACGGGCCGGGTGGGGACGACGGGAGGACGGGGCGCGGCGCGGTGACGGGGCGCGGCGCGGCGACGGGGACGACGGGGACGGCGATGGGGTCGGCGGCGACGGGGCAGAGGAGAAAGAAGGAGAGGGAGAGATGAGAAACTAACAATTTTTTTGAAGTGTTTTCTTATATAGAACAACCTTTAGTACTGGTTGGAGCCACCAACCGGTACTAAAGGTCTGTTTTGGCTAGGCCAAGCGGCGGGAACGGCACCCCTTTGGTACCGGGTGGTGGCTCCAACCGGTACTAAAGACCACCCCCTTTAGTACCGGTTTGAGCCACCACCCGGTACTAAAGGGGGTGCGCTGGCGTAGGTGCGGTGCAAAATGTTTAGTCCCACCTCGCTAGCCGAGGGGCGTCCGCACTGGTTTATAAGCCCCAGTGCGGTAGCTCCCTCGAGCTCCTCTCCAAAGCAGGCCTACTCGGCCTAAATGTTCTGTGCCGCCCTGTGGGCCTACTGGGCCTTTGCGGGCCTGCATCCTGGGCCAACAACAGGTTGGGTTTCTAGTCGTATGCAGGCCGCTGTGGTGCAGTAGGTGGGCTTTTTTCTTATTTTTTTTGCTTTATTTATTTTTGTTTTATTTATTTTTGAGTTGTTTTTTGTTGTATTTAGAGTTTCTTTGTGAATATTTTTGCTTTAGGTACAAAAAATTACAAACTTTCTGTTAGTACCGGTAGTTTACAAATTTGAATAGTTTAAATTTTGAATTATTTGAAATTTGTGTGAATCACTGGTTTGTGAATAACTTAACTTTGAAAATAGATTTTTCAGTGATTCTTTTTTCTTATATTTAATATTAGTGTTTTTTATCATTATATTCAATTTGGTAATGCTTAGGTTATTTAAAAAATGAAATGCCTTTTTAACGGATGAGTTTTCGTCCGAAACCCTGATACTTCGAAAGAGATTGTCCATTTTGTATACGAAGTGCATCCAGTTTTTGCGGTAACCCTCTCTACTTTTTTGCACATGCTATGTGGGTGAAATTATGATATCATGCGAACTTTCAATTTCAGGGTCATTTAGCTGAAAAAATTAGTAAATGCATGAAAGAATTTGCTTGCACATAAAATTTCTTCGCGTTTCAAATGCCAAAACACATAACTAGCTACCCTAACTATTACAGAGATTCCCTCCTAGGTGTGAAACACAGAAGAAAGTGATGATAGTGAAGTCGATCACATCCCAGATCTTTGGGTGTGAAACTTTTTCTTCGCGTGTGTCCCTTTGCGCCGTAGCCATGGAAAATCTTCATCATTTAACTGGATGCTCGGGTCAATATTCACTGTGAATGGAGCAATTTCATCAAACTTTTCATAATCTCCTGACATGTCTATCTTGTCATCCACTCCCATGATGTTTCTCTTCCCAGAAAGAACTATGTGCTGCTTTGGCTCATCGTACGATGCATTCGCTTCCTTATCTTTTCTTTTTCTCGGCTTGGTAGACATGTCCTTCACATTGAAAACCTGTGCCACATCATTGGCTAGGACAAATGGTTCGTCTGCATACGCAAGATTGTTGAGATCCACTGTTGTCATTCCGTACGCGGGTCTTCCGTTACCCCGCCTCGTGTCATATTGACCCATTTGCACCGAAACAAAGGGACCTTCAAACCACGTCGATAGTCAAGTTCTCATATGTCCTGTATATAACCATAATATGTTTCCTTTCCCATCTTGGTTTCTGCATCAAAGCGGACACCACTATTTTGGTTGGTGCTCTTCTTATCTTGGGCGATCGTGTAAAATGTATTACCATTTATCTCGTACCCTTTGAAAGTCATTATATTCGAAGATGGTAACTGGGACAACAAGTACAGGTCATCTTCAATAGAGGCGTCATGCATGGTACGTGTCTGCAACCAGCTGGCGAAACTCCTGGTTTGTTCACGTGTAATCCAGTGATCAGACCGCTCTGGGTGTTTGGAGCGTAGCAAATTCTTGTGTTCATCCATGTACGGAGCCACCAAGGCGGAATTCTATAGAACTGTGCAGTGTGCTTCAGTGAGAGAATGTCCGTCCATACATATTATTTGTTCCCCTCCTAGCGTGCCTTTTCCATCCAGTCTGCCCTTATGCCGTGATTCAGGAACACCAATCGGCTTAAGGTCAGGAATAAAGTCAATACAAAACTCAATGACCTCCTCATTTTCATGGCCCTTGGAGATGCTTCCTTCTGGCCTAGCACGGTTATGAACATATTTCTTTAAGACTCCCATGAACCTCTCAAAGGGGAACATATTGTGTAGAAATACATGACCCAAAACGTTAATCTCTTCACATATGTGAACTAGGACGTGCGTCATGATGTTGAAGAAGGATGGTGGGAACACCAACTCGAAACTGACAAGACATTGCTGTAGGGGAACGTTGCAGAAAACAAAAAATTTCCTACTCGTTTCACCAAGATCATCTAGGAGTTCATCTAGCAACGAGTCATTGGATGCATCTACATACCTTTGTAGATCGCGCACGGAAGCGTTCAAAGAACGGTGATGATGTAGTCGAACACGACGTGATCCAAATCACCGATGACCAAGCGCCGAACGGACGGCACCTCCGCGTTCAACACACGTACGGGACGGGAGACGTCTCCTCCTTCTTGATCCAGCAAGGGGGAAGGAGAGGTTGGTGAAGATCCAGCAGCACGACGGCGTGGTGGTGGATGCAAGGCGTCACAGTAGCAGGGCTTCGCCTATACTACGAAAAGGAGACGTAACGGGGAGAGAGGGAGGCGCCAGGGGCTGGTGTATGAAGTCCCTCCTCTCCCCCACTATATATAGGAGGGACAAGGGGGGGGTGCGCAGCCTAGGAGATCTGATCTCCTAGGTGTGGCGGCCAGGGGGAGGATTCCCTCCCCCCCAAGGCACCTTAGAGGTGCCTTCCACCACTTGGACTCCTCCCCCATGGAAACCCTAGGCGCATGGGCCTAGTGGGGCTGGTGCCCTTGGCCCATGTAGGACAAGGCGCACCCCCTACAGCCCATGTGGCCCCCCGGGACAGGTGGCCCCACCCGGTGGGCCCCCGGGACCCCTCCGGCGGTCCCGGTACAATACCGATAACCCCGAAACTTGTCCCGATGGCCGAAACAGCATTTCCTATATATAATTCTTTACCTCCGGACCATTCCGGAACTCCTCGTGACGTCCGGGATCTCATCCGGGACTCCGAACAACATTCGGGTTTCTGCATATACATATCTTCACAACCCTAGCGTCACCGAACCTTAAGTGT
Source organism: Triticum urartu (assembly GCF_003073215.2). Lineage (NCBI taxonomy): Eukaryota > Viridiplantae > Streptophyta > Magnoliopsida > Poales > Poaceae > Triticum > Triticum urartu. Next base: position 99,955,846 of record NC_053027.1, read on the forward strand.
GTAGACCCTACGGGTTCGGGAGACAAGCAGACATGACCGAGACGACTCTCCGGCCAATAACCAACAGCGGGATCTGGATACCCATGTTGGCTCCCACATGCTCCACGATGATTTCATCGGATAAACCACGATGTCAAGGATTCAATCAACCCCGTATGCAATTCCCTTTGTCAATCGATATGTTACTTGCCCGAGATTCGATCGTCGGTATCCCAATACCTCGTTCAATCTCGTTACCGGCAAGTCACTTTACTCGTACCGTAATGCATGATCCCGTGACCAGACACTTGGTCACTTTGAGCTCATTATGATGATGCATTACCGAGTGGGCCCAGTGATACCTCTCCGTCATACGGAGTGACAAATCCCAGTCTTGATCCATGTCAACCCAACAGACACTTTCGGAGATACCCGTAGTAGACCTTTATAGTCACCCAGTTACGTTGTGACGTTTGGTATACCCAAAGCACTCCTACGGTATCCGGGAGTTACACGATCTCATGGTCTAAGGAAAAGATACTTGACATTGGAAAACTCTAGCAAACGAACTATACGATCTTGTGCTATGTTTAGGATTGGGTCTTGTCCATCACATCATTCTCCTAATGATGTGATCTCGTTATCAATGACATCCAATGTCCATAGTCAGGAAACCATGACTATCTGTTGATCAACGAGCTAGTCAACTAGAGGCTTACTAGGGACATGTTGGTGTCTGTTATTCACACATGTATTATGATTTCCGGATAACACAATTATAGCATGAATAAAGAAAATTATCATGAACAAGGAAATATAATAATAATGCTTTTATTATTGCCTCTAGGGCATATTTCCAACAATTGCACCAAATCATTCTATAACCTTGGTATGATTTATGGATCGATTACCTTCTGAGAGATTGCATTGAGGAATGCACATAGCTTCACAATGGCTAATCGAACATTTTCCGGTAGAAGCCCCCTCAATGCAACCAGAAGCAGTTGCGTCATAATCATGTGGCAGTCATGAGACTTTAGGTTCTGGAACTTTTTCTCTGTCATGTTTATTATTCCCTTTATATTCGACGAGAAGCCAGACGGTACCTTAATACTGAGCAGGCATTCAAAGAATATTTCCTTCTCTTCTTTGGTAAGAGTGTAGCTTGCATGACCCTGATGTATGTCGTCTTTTCCGTGCATACGTTGCTGGTCCTCCCGTGCCTCAGGTGTATCTTTTGTCTTCCCATACACGCCCAAGAAGCCAAGCAGGGTCACACAAAGATTCTTCGTCACGTGCATCACGTCGATTGCGGAGCGGACCTCTAGGTCTTTCCAATACATCAGGTCCCAAAATATAGATTTCTTCTTCCACATGGGTGTGCGTCCGTCAGCATCATTCGGAACAGGTTGTCCACCAGGACCCTTTCCAAAGACCACCTTCAAATCCTTGACCGTATCATGTACATCAGCACCAGTACAATGGTGAGGCTTCGTCCGGTGATCCGCCTCACCTTTGAAATTCTTGCCTTTCTTTCTTACGGGATGCCTGCTCGGAAGAAATCAACGATGTCCCTGGTACACATTCTTCTTACAATTAGCCAAATATATACTATCGGTATTGTCCAAACAGTGCGTGCATGCGCGGTATCCCTTGTTTGTCTGTCCTGAAAGGTTACTGAGAGCAGGCCAATCATTGATGGTCACGAACAGCAATGCCTTTAGGTCAAATTCTACCCCCATGTGCTCATCCCACGCACGTACACATGTTCCATTCCACAGTTGTAAGGGTTCTTCAACTAATGGCCTTAGGTACACATCAATGTCGTTGCTGGGTTGCTTAGGGCCTTGGATGAGCACTGCATCATAATGAACTTCCGCTTCATGCACAACCAAGGAGGAAGGTTATACAAACATAGAGTCACGGGCCAGGTGCTATGGTTGCTGCACTGCTCACCAAAAGGATTAATGCCATCTGCGCTTAGACCAAACCATACGTTCCTTGCGTCATCTGCAAACTCCTTCCCGTACTTTCTTTCGATTTTTCTCCACTACGACCTGTCAGCGGGTACTCTCAACTTTCCGTCTTTCTTACGGTCTTCTCTGTGCCATCGCATCGCCTTGGCAAGCTCTTTGTTTTGGAACAAACGTTTCAACCGTGGTATTATAGGAGCATACCACATCACCTTGGCAGGAATCTTCTTCCTGGGGCGCTCGCCCTCGACATCACCAGGGTCATCGCGGCTGATCTTATAGCGCAATGCACCGCATACTAGGCAAGCGTTCAAATCCTCGTACTCACCGCGGTAGAGGATGCAATCATTAGGGCATGCATGTATCTTCTGCACCTCTAACCCTAGAGGGCAGACAGCCTTGTTTGCTTCGTACGTACTCTCGGGCAATTCGTTGTCCTTTGGAAGCATATTCTTTATCATTACCAGCAACTTTCCAAATCCCTTGTCAGATACACCATTCTCTGCCTTCCATTGTAGCAATTCCAGTGTGGTGCCCAGCTTTTTCTTGTCACCTACGCAATTCGGATACAACAATTTTTTGTGATCCTCTAACATGCGCTGCAACTTCTTCTTCTCCAAATCACTTGCGCAGTTTCTCTTTGCATCGGCAATGGCCCGACCTAGATCATCAACGGGCTCATCCGATGCCTCTTCTCCAGCTTCTTCTCGCATTGCCGGCTCAGCTTCTTCCCGCATTACCAGCTCAGCTTCTTCCCTCATTGTTGTATCATCGTATTCAGGGAACCCATGGCCAGGTAGCTGTCGTCGTCCTCTTCTTCTTCATTGTCTTCCATCATAACCCCTCTTTCTCCATGCTTGGTCCAAACATTATAGTGGGGCATGAAACCGGACTCAAACAGGTGGACGTGAATGGTTCTTGACGTAGAGTAATTGTGACCATTCTTACAGCCAGCACATGGACAAGGCATAAAACCATCCGCCCGCTTGTTTGCCTCAGCCGCAAGCAGAAAAGTACGCATGCCATTAATGAACTCGGGAGAGCATCGGTCATCGTACATCCATTGTCGGCTCATCTTCAATACACAGCACCGAAAACACCAAATTAATACAATACATAAAGTTCATACATAAAGATCATACAACACTTAAATGCAACAAACAAATAACTCTCTAGCTATAGAATTTAAAAGCAACAACAAATGCGATCAAGATCGCAACTAAGGTAACAATTGATCCAACAGCATAATGATACCAAGCCTCACTATGAATGGCATATTTTCTAATCTTTCTAATCTTCAAGAGCATTTTCTCCATCTTAATCTTGTGATCATTGACGACATTGGCAACATGCAACTCCAATTCCATCTTCTCCCCCTCAATTCTTTTCAATTTTTCCTTCAAATCCTCGTTTTCTCTTTCAACTAAATTTAACCTCTCGACAATAGGGTCGGTTGGAATTTCCGGTTCAACTACCTCCTACATACAAATATCTATGTCAACTTGATGGGCATAATTTGTCATAAACACGAAATGCAATGAATAGTTTTAAAAGAGAATATACCACATCTGAATCATAACCCAGACGAGGGCCGACGGGGACGGATATCAAAACCATGGCACTATGTATAACAAACAACGTATGGGTAAGATAATTATACGAGTAACTATATATCCAAATCACATAAACATCAATTTTTTATATAAAACTTCATGAACAAGAGGCTCACCACAAGGTCGTGCCGGCGACGGGACGTTGCGAGCGATCGACGGTGGTTACGACGGAGATTTAGAAGGTACTAAGTAAATCACACCTACATATGCAAACTAAGTGTTATTTTTGACCTCAAATTGCATATAAATCAAATACTAGCACATATATATAATTCCTCCCAAATTACTAAACTCAAAAATCAATCACTATATAAAGCATTGCACGAGCTAATCTAGCAATGAGAGATGAAAGGACAAAGTTGCTAACCCTTGTGATCATTTGAATGGATGGGGGCCTTCAAATCTTGACAAATTTTGGGCAAAATGTGTGACGAGCTTGAGAGGAAGAGGGAAAAGAACAGAGAGGAGAGGGGAAAGGGGAAGAACAGAGCGAGCTCGGGTGGACGAAGGGTCTATGTAGGACGACCTTTAGTACCGGTTCATGATACGACCTGGTACTAAAGGTGCTGGAGGGGCCCCGGACTGACAACATCCTGCCACCACTCACTTTAGTACCGGTTCATGGCACGAACCGGTGCTAAAGGTTCACCACGAACCGGTACTAATGAGAGCGGCCGGCTAGCCGTTGGAACCGGCACTAATGCACACATTAGTGCCGGCTCAAATTCAAACCGGCACTAATGTGCTTCACATTTGACCCTTTTTCTACTAGTGTTTGGTGCATCGGTTTGAGTTCTCCACGTGATACGTGGAAGTTAGAAGTTGAGAAGCTTATTACTCTTGGTTGCTTGGTACCCTTGAGCTTGTTCCTCTTGGGTGCTTGGGTGCCCTAGACGGTTGGTGGTATTCGGAGCTCAATCATTGTGGTGTAAAGCTCCGGGCAAGCGTCGGGGTCTCCAATTAGGTTGTGGAGATCGCCCCGAGCAATTTGACGGGTACCGGTGATCGCCCCCAAGGGTTGCCAAAGTGTACGGGTTCGGTGACCGCCCCCAAGGGTTGCCATTTCTACGGGTTTGGTGACCGCCCTCAAGGGTCCCTTAGTGGAATCACGGCATCTTGCATTGTGCGAGGGTGTGAGGAGATTACGGTGGCCCTAGTGGCTTCTTGGGGAGCATTGTGCCTCCTGAAGGAAATATACCCTAGAGGCAATAATAAAGTTATTATTTATTTCCTTATTTCATGATAAATGTTTATTATTAATGCTAGAATTGTATTAACCGGAAACATGATACATGTGTGAATACATAGACAAACATAGTGTCACTAGTATTCCTCTACTTGACTAGCTCGTTGATCAAAGATGGTTATGTTTCCTAACCATAGACATGAGTTGTCATTTGATTAACGTGATCACATCATTAGGAGAATCATGTGATTGACTTGACCCATTCCGTTAGCTTAGCACTTGATCGTTTAGTTTGTTGTTATTGCTTTCTTCATGACTTATACATGTTCCTATGACTATGAGATTATGCAACTCCCGTTTACCAGAGGAACACTTTGTGTGTTACCAAATGTCACAACGTAACTGGGTGATTATAAAGGTGCTCTACAGGTGTCTCCGAAGGTACTTGTTGAGTTAGGCGTATTTCGAGATTAGGATTTGTCACTCCGATTGTCGGAGAGGTATCTCTAGGCTCACTCGGTAATACACATCACTATAAGCCTTGCAAGCATAGTAACTAATGAGTTAGTTGCGGGATGATGTATTACGGAACGAGTAAAGAGACTTTCCGGTCACGAGATTGAACTAGGTATTGAGATACCGACGATCGAATCTCGGGCAACTAACATACCGATGACAAAGGGAACAACATATGTTGTTATGCGGTTCGACCGATAAAGATCTTCGTAGAATATGTAGTAACCAATATGGGCATCCAAGTTCCGCTATTGGTTATTGACCAGAGAATTGTCTCGGTCATGTCTACATAGTTCTTGAACCCATAGGGTCCGCACGCTTAACGTTCGTTGACGATATAGTATTTATGAGTTATGTATGTTGGTAACCGAATGTTGTTGGGAGTTCCGGGTAAGATCACAGACATGACGAGGAACTCCAGAATGGTCCGGAGATAAAGTTTGATATATGGGATAATAGTGTTTGGTCTCCGGAAGGGTTCCGGAATTCACCGGAAGGGGTTCCGGATGTTTCCCGGGTACGAGAACACTTTATTTGGGCCAAAGGGGAAAGCCCACAAGATTTTTGGAAAGCGCAAAAGGAAGTTTTGCGGAGTCCAGGGGCCAGACGCCAGGGTCCCTGGCGTCTGGCCCTGGAGTCCGAGAAGGACTCTTGCCTTTCGGGTGAAACCGACTTTGTGGAGGCTTTTACTCCAAGTTTCAACCCCAAGGCTCAACATATAAATAGAGGGGTAGGGCTAGCACCCAAGACACATCAAGAAACACCAAGCCGTGTGCCGGCTACCCCGTCTCCTCTAGTTTATCCTTCGTCATAGTTTTCATAGTGCTTAGGCGAAGCCCTGCAGAGATTGTTCTTCACAAACATCATCACCACACCGTCGTGCTGCCGGGAACTCATCTACTACTTCCCCCCGCTTGCTGGATCGAGAAGGTGAGGACGTCATCGAGCTAAACGTGTGCTGAACACAGAGGTGCCATACATTCGGTACTTGATTGGGACGGATCGTGAAGGTGTACGACTACATCAACCGCGTTGATAAACGCTTCCGCTTATGGTCTACGAGGGTACGTAGACAACACTCTCCCCTCTCGTTGCTATGCATCACCATGATCCTGCGTGTGCGTAGGAAATTTTTTGAAATTACTACGTTCCCCAACACTTCCACACCGCTCCAAACGGAGATTACCATCTGCATGGGTGTGAACTTCGGGATACATCATCATCTCCGCATGCCTCGGTTATCTCTTACCCGAGCCCTTTACTTATGCACTTTACTTTGTGATAGCCATATTGTTTCTTGTCTTATATCTTGCTATCACTTAGTTGTTTATCTTGCTTATCATAAGTTGTTGGTGCACATAGGAGGGCCTAGTTGTTGTAGGTTCTGTGCTTAACAAATTAACCTCTAGGTTTATTCCGCATTTTTTCAAGCCTAGACCGTAATTATTTTAAAGCGCCTATTCACCCCCCCCCCTCGAGGCAACATCCTCGATCTTTCAACTTCTCTGTTTTTTACCACTTATGTGGTTTCTGTTTGTGTAACTTACATTACTTTCATGACTTCTCTATTTTTTCGCCATACTTACTAACATTACTTCCTGACATACATAAGTTCAACCACATACATTCATTCCACACATACATTACTTTCATGACTTACATAGTTCAACCACCCAAAAGGTTCACGACATAGTTCGACCACCCAAAAGATTCACGACATACATAAGCTCGACACATCATTAGTTTCACACCCCAAGCCAAGCCAATAAGCAAAGCCTCGACCATCACCATCAGCATGGCCACGTCCTCGAGCACCACCATCAGCACGGCCATGTCCTCGAGCTCCACAGTCACCACGGCCACGTCCTCGAGCTCCACCGTCACCACGGCCACGTCCTCGAGCTCCACCGTCACCACGGCTACGTCCTCGAGCACCACCGTCACCACGGCCACGTTCTCAAGCACCACCGTCACCACGGCCACGTCCTCGAGCTCCATCATCACCACGGCTGTCGATGTCAAAACCGGCGGATCTCGGGTAGGGGGGGGTCCGAACTGTGCGTCTAGGATCGATGGTAACAGGAGACGGGGGACACGATGTTTACCCAGGTTCGGGCCCTCTCTATGGAGGTAATACCCTACTTCCTGCTTGATTGATCTTGATGAATATGAGTATTACAGGAGTTGATCTACCACGAGATCGTAATGGCTAAACCCTAGAAGTCTAACCTGTATGACTATGGTAATGAGTGTATCCTTTCCGGACTAACCCCTCCGGTTTATATAGACACCGGGAGGATCTAGGGTTTACATAGAGTCGGTTACATAAGAAGGAATCTTCATAGTCGGTCGCCAAGCTTTCCTTCCACGCCAAGGAGAGTCCAATCCGGACACGGGTATGGTCTTCGGCCTTCATGTCTTCACATCCCATCAGTCCGGCCCATGGATAACAGGCCGGACGCCCGAGGACCCCTTAGTCCTGGACTCCCTCAGTAGCCCCTGAACCTAGCTTCAATGACGAGGAGTCTGGCGCAGATTGTCTTCAGCATTGCAAGGAGGGTTCCCCCTTCCGAACTCCTAGTTGATCTTCAGATGTGATGATTGTATCCGGACTTGTATACACAACTGCAAAAGACATAATACTTCACGAGTTCAATCCACCGACCAGTTTTTGGTAATATGACACCACGCCTGCCCGACCACTACTTGCGAGGAACTCCGGAATGGTCCGGAGATAAAGTTTGATATATGGGATAATATTGTTTGGTCTCCGGAAGGGTTCCGAAATTCACCGGAATGGGTTTCGGATTTTTCCTGAAATGTTTGGGTACGAGAACACTTTATTTGGGCCAAAGGGGAAAGCCCACAAGATTTTTGGAAAGCGTAAAAGGAAGTTTTGCGGAGTCCAGGGGCCAGACGCCAGGGTCCCTGCCGTCTGGGTCCAGACGCCGGGAACCCTGGCGTCTGGCCCTGGAGTCTGAGAAGGACTCTTGCCTTTCGGGTGAAACCGACTTTGTGGAGGCTTTTACTCCAAGTTTCAACCCCAAGGCTCAACATATAAATAGAGGGGCAGGGCTAGCACCCAAGACACATCAAGAAACACCAAGTCGTGTGCCGGCTACCCCGTCCCCTCTAGTTTATCCTCCGTCATAGTTTTCGTAGTGCTTAGGCGAAGCCCTGCGGAGATTGTTCTTCACCAACACCGTCACCACGCCGTCGTGCTACCGGGAACTCATCTACTACTTCGCCCCTCTTGCTGGATCGAGAAGGCGAGGACGTCATCAAGCTGAATGTGTGCTGAACGCGGAGGTGTCGTACGTTCGGTACTTGATCGGGACGGATCGTGAAGGTGTATGACTACATCAACCGCGTTGATAAATGCTTCCGCTTACAGTCTATGAGGGTACATAGACAACACTCTCCCCTCTCGTTGCTATGCATCACCATGATCCTACGTGTGCGTAGGAATTTTTTTGAAATTACTACGTTCCCCAATAGTGGCATCCGAGCCAGGTTTTATGCGTAGATGTTATGTGCACGAGTAGAACACAAGTGAGTTGTGGGCGATACAAGTCATACTTCTTACCAACATGTCATACTTTGGTTCGGCGGTATTGTTGGATGAAGCGGCCCGGACCGACATTACGCGTACGCTTACGCAAGACTGGTTCTACCGACGTGCTTTGCACATAGGTGGCTGGTGGGTGTCAGTTTCTCCAACTTTAGTTGAACCGAGTGTGGCTACGCCCGGTCCTTAAGAAGGTTAAAACATCACTAACTTGACGAACTATCGTTGTGGTTTTGATGCGTAGGTAAGAACGGTTCTTGCTCAGCCCGTAGCAGCCATGTAAAACTTGCAACAACAAAGTAGAGGACGTCTAACTTGTTTTTGCAGGGCATGTTGTGATGTGATATGGTCAAGACATGATGCTATATTTTATTGTATGAGATGATCATGTTTTGTAACCGAGTTATCGGCAACTGGCAGGAGCCATATGGTTGTCGCTTTATTGTATGCAATGCAATCGCCCTGTAATGCTTTACTTTATCACTAAGCGGTAGCGATAGTCGTAGAAGCATAAATTGGCGAGACAACAACGATGCTATGATGGAGATAAAGGTGTCACGCCGGTGACGATGGTGATCATGACGGTGCTTCAGAGATGGAGATCACAAGCACAAGATGATGATGGCCATATCATATAACTTATATTGATTGCATGTGATGTTTATCTTTTATGCATCTTATCTTGCTTTGTTTGACGGTAGCATTACAAGATGATCTCTCACTAAATTTCAAGAAAAAAGTGTTCTCCCTGAGTATGCACCATTGCGAAAGTTCTTCGTGCTGAGACACCACGTGATGATCGGGTGTGATAGGCTCTACGTTTAAATACAACGGGTGCAAAATAGTTGCACATGCAGAATACTCAGGTTAAACTTGATGAGCCTAGCATATGCAGATATGGCCTCGGAACACTGAGACTGAAAGGTCGAGCGTGAATCATATAGTAGATATGATCAACATAGTGATGTTCACCTTTGAAAACTACTCCATCTCACGTGATGATCGGACATGGTTTAGTTGATTTGGATCACGTGATCACTTATATGATTAGAGGGATGTCTATCTAAGTGGGAGTTCTTAAGTAATATGATTAATTGAACTTAAATTTATCATGAACTTAGTACCTGATAGTATTTTGCTTGTCTATGTTGATTGTAGATAGATGGCCCGTGCTGTTGTTCCGTTCAATTTTAATGCGTTCCTTGAGAAAGCAAAGTTGAAAGATGATGGTAGAAATTACATGGACAGGGTCCGTAACGTGAGGATTATCCTCATTGCTGTATAGAAGAATTACGTCCTGGAAGCACCGCTGGGTGCCAGGCCTGCTGCAGATGCTGCTGATGACGTTAAGAACATCTGGCAGAGTAAAGCTGATGACTACTCGATAGTTCAGTGTGCCATGATTTACGTCTTAGAACCGGGACTTCAACGACGTTTTGAACATCATGGAGCATATGAGATGTTCCAGGAGTTGAAGTTAATATTTCAAGCAAATGCCCGAATTGAGAGATATGAAGTCTCCAATAAGTTCTATAGCTGCAAGATGGAGGAGAATAGTTCTGTCAGTGAACATATACTCAAAATATCTTGGTATCATAATCACTTGACTCAACTGGGAGTTAATCTCCCTGTTGATAGTGTCATTGACAAAGTTCTTCAATCACTGCCACCAAGCTACAAAAGCTTCATGGTGAACTATAATACGCAAGGGATGAATAAGACAATTCTCGAGCTCTTCGCGATGCTAAAGGTTGCGGAAGTAGAAATCAAAAAGGAGCATCAAGTGTTGATGGTCAACAGGACCACCAGTTTCAAGAATAAGGGTAAAGGGGAGAAGAAGGGGAACTTCAAGAAGAACGGTAAATAAGTTGTTGCTCAAGAGAAGAAACCCAAGTCTGGACCTAAGCCTGAGATAGAGTGCTTCTACTACAAACAGACTGGTCACTGGAAGCGGAACTGCCCCAAGTATTTGGCAGATAAGAAGGATGGCAAGGTGATTAAAGGTATATGTGATATACATGTTTTTGATGTGTACATTACTAATGCTCGCAGTAGCACCTGGGTATTTGATACTGGTTCTGTTGCTAATATTTGCAACTCGAAATAGGGGCTATGGATTAAACAAAGATTGGCTAAGGACGAGGTGACGATGCGCGTAGGAAATGGTTCCAAAGTTGATGTGATCGCGGTCGGCACGCTACCTCTACATCTACCTTCGTGATTAGTTTTAGACCTAAATAATTGTTATTTGGTGCCAGCATTGAGCATGAACATTATATCTGGATCTTGTTTGATGCGAGACGTTTATTCATTTAAATCAAAGAATAATGGTTGTTCTATTTATATGAGTAATATCTTTTATGGTCATGCACCCTTGAAGAGTGGTCTATTTTTGTTGAATCTCGATAGTAGTGATACACATATTCATAATGTTGAAGCCAAAAGATGCACAGTTGATAATGATAGTGCAACTTATTTGTGGCACTGCCATTTGGGTCATATTGGTGTAAAGCGCATGAAGAAACTCCATACTGATGGACTTCTGAAATCACTTGATTATGAATCACTTGGTACTTGCAAACCATGCCTCATGGGCAAGATGATTAAAACGCCGTTCTCCAGAACTATGGAGCGAGCAACTGATTCGTTAGAGATCATACATACTGATGTATGTGGTCCAATGAATGTTGAGGCTCGCGGCAGGTATCGTTATTTTCTCACCATCACAGATGATTTAAGCAGATATGGGTATATCTACTTAATGAAACATAAGTCTGAAACATTTGAAAAGTTCAAAGAATTTCAGAGTGAAGTGGAAAATCATCGTAACAAGAAAATAAAGTTTCTATGATCTGATCATGGAGGAGAATATTGGAGTTACGAGTTTGGCCTACATTTGAAACAATGCGTAATAGTTTCGCAACTCACACCACCCGGAACACCACAGCGTAATGGTGTATCCGAACGTCGTAATCGTACTTTACTAGATATGGTATGATCTATGATGTCTCTTACTGATTTACCACTATCGTTTTGGGGTTATGCTTTAGAGACGGCTGCATTCACATTAAATAGGGCACCATCGAAATCCGTTGAGACGACGCCTTATGAACTATGGTTTGGCAAGAAACCAAAGTTGTCGTTTCTTAAAGTTTGGGGCTGCGATGCTTATGTGAAAAAGCTTCAACCTGATAAGCTCGAACCCAAATCAGAGAAATGTGTCTTCATAGGATACCCAAAGGAAACTGTTGGGTACACCTTCTATCACAGATCTCAAGGCAAGACTTTTGTTGCTAAATTTGGATCCTTTCTAGCAAAGGAGTTTCTCTTGAAAGAAGTGAGTGGGAGGAAAAGTAGAACTTGATGAGGTAATTGTACCTGCTCCCCTGTTGGAAAGTAGTTCATCACAGAAACCGGTTCCTGTGACACCTACACCAATTAGTGAGGAAGCTAATGATATTGATCATGAAACTTCAGATCAAGTTACTACTGAACCTCGTAGGTCAATCAGAGTAATATCCGCACCAGAGTGGTACGATAATCCTGTTCTGGAGGTTATGTTACTAGACCATGACGAACCTACGAACTATGAAGAAATTATGGTGAGCCTAGATTCTGCGAAATGGCTTGAGGCCATGAAATCTGAGATGGGATCCATGTATGAGAACAACGTGTGGACTTTGGTTGACTTGCCCGATGATCGGCAAGCCATTGAGAATAAATAGATCTTCAAGAAGAAGACTGGCATTGACGGTAATGTTACTGTCTACAAAGCTCGACTTGTTGCGAAAGGTTTTTGACAAGTTCAAGGAGTTGACTATGATGAGACCTTCTCACCCGTAGCGATGCTTAAGTCCGTCCGAATCATGTTAGCTATTGCCGTGTTTTATGATTATGAAATTTGGCAAATGGATGTAAAGACTGCATTCCTGAATGGATTTCTGGAAGAAGAGTTGTATATGATGCAACCTGAAGGTTTTATCGATCCAAAGGGTACTTACAAAGTGTGCAAGCTCCAGCGATCCATTTATGGACTGGTGCAAGCCTCTCGGAGTTGGAATAAATGTTTTGATAGTGTGATCAAAGCATGTGGTTTTATACAGACTTTTGGAGAAGCTCGTATTTACAAGAAAGTGAGTAGGAGCTCTGTAGCATTTCTAATATTATATGTGGATGACATATTTTTGATTGTAAATGATATAGAATTTCTGGATAGCATAAAAGGATACTTGAATAAGAGTTTTTCAATGAAAGACCTCGGTGAAACTGCTTACATATTAGGCATCAAGATCTATAGAGATAGATCAAGACGCTTAACTGGACTTTCACAAAGCACATACCTTGATAAAATTTTGAAGAAGTTCAAAATGCATTAGGCAAAGAAAGGGTTCTTGCCTGTGTTACAAGGTGTGAAGTTGAGTAAGACTCAATGTCCGACCACTGCAGAAGATAGAGAGAAAATGAAAGATGTTCCCTATGCTTCAGCCATAGGCTCTATCATGTATGCAATGTTGTGTACCAGACTTGATGTGTGCCTTGCTATTAGTTTAGCAGGGAGGTACCAAAGTAATCTAGGAGTGGATCACTGGACAGCGGTCAAGAACATCCTGAAATACTCGAAAAGGACTAAGGATATGTTTCTCGTTTATGGAGGTGACAAAGAGCTCATCGTAAATGGTTACATTGATGTAAGCTTTGACACTGATCCGGACGATTCTAAATTGCAAACTGGATACGTATTTATATTGAACAGTGGAGCTATCAGTTGGAGCAGTTCTAAACAGAGCGTCGTGGCGGGATCTACATGTGAAGCAGACTACATTGCTACTTCAGAAGCAGCAAATGAAGGAGTCTGGATGAAGGAGTTCATATCTGATCTAGGTGTCATACCTAGTGCATCGGGTCCAATGAAATTTCTTTTTTGACAATACTGGTGCAATTGCCTTGGCAAAGGAATCCAGATTTCACAAGAGAACCAAGAACATCAAGAGACGCTTCAACTCCATCCGGGATCAAGTCCACGTGGGAGACATAGAAATTTGCAAGATACATACGGATTTGAATGTTGCAGACCCGTTGACTAAGCCTCTTCCACGAGAAAAACATGATCAGCACCAAGGCTCCATAGGTGTTAGAAAAATTACTGTGTAATCTAGATTATTGACTCTAGTGCAAGTGGGAGACTGAAGGAAATATGCCATAGAGGCAATAATAAAGTTATTATTTATTTCCTTATTTCATGATAAATGTTTATTATTCATGCTAGAATTGTATTAACCGGAAACATGATACATGTGTGAATACATAGACAAAAATAGTGTCACTAGTATGCCTCTACTTGACTAGCTCGTTGATCAAATATGGTTATGTTTCCTAACCATAGACATGAGTTGTCATTTGATTAATGGGATCATATCATTAGGAGAATGATGTGATTGACTTGACCCATTCCGTTAGCTTAGCACTTGATCGTTTAGTTTGTTGCTATTGCTTTCTTCATGACTTATACATGTTCCTATGACTATGAGATTATGCAACTCCCGTTTACCGGAGGAACACTTTGTGTGCTACCAAACATCACAATGTAACTGGGTGATTATAAAGGTGCACTGCAGGTGTCTCCGAAGGTACTTGTTGAGTTAGGCGTATTTCGAGATTAGGATTTGTCACTCCGATTGTCAGAGAGGTATCTCTGGGCCCACTTGGTAATACACATCACTATAAGCCTTGCAAGCATTGTAACTAATGAGTTAGTTGTGGGATGATGTATTACGGAACGAGTAAAGAGACTTGCCGGTAACGAGATTGAACTAGGTATTGAGATATGCTACCTCTTGAGCACTGAGGTGGTTTTCCCTTGAAGAGGGAAGGGTGATGGAGCAAAGTAGCTTAAGTATTTCCCTCAGTTTTTGAGAACCAAGGTATCAATCCAGTAGGAGGCTACGCGTGAGTCCCTCGCACCTACACAAAACAAATAAATCCTCACAACCAACGCGATAAGGGGTTGTCAATCCCTACATGGTCACTTACGAGTGTGAGATCTGATAGATATGATAAGATAATATTTTTGGTATTGTTATGATAAAGATGCAAAGTAAAATAAAAGGCGATGAAAATAACTAAGTATTGGAAGATTAATATGATGGAAGATAGACCCCGGGGCCATAGGTTTCACTAGTGGCTTCTCTCAAGAGCATAAGTATTTTACGGTGGGTGAACAAATTACTGTTGAGCAATTGACAGAATTGAGCATAGTTATGAGAATATCTAGGTATGATCATGTATATAGGCATCACGTCCGAGACAAGTAGACCGACTCCTGCCTGCATCTACTACTATTACTCCACACATCGACCGCTATCCAGCGTGCATCTAGAGTATTAAGTTCATAAGAACAGAGTAACGCTTTAAGCAAGATGACATGATGTAGAGGGATAAATTCATGCAATATGATAAAAACCCCATCTTGTTATCCTCGATGGCAACAATACAATACGTGCCTTGCTGCCCCTACTGTCACTAGGAAAGGACACCGCAAGATTGAACCCAAAGCTAAGCACTTCTCCCATTGCAAGAAAGATCAATCTAGTAGGCCAAACCAAACTGATAATTCGAAGAGATTTGCAAAGATAACCAATCATACATAAAAGAATTCAGAGAAGATTCAAATATTGTTCATAGATAAACTTGATCATAAACCCACAATTCATCGGTCTCAACAAACACACAGCTAAAATAAGATTACATCGAATAGATCTCCGCAAGAGAGGGGGAGAACTTTGTATTGAGATCCAAAAAGAGAGAAGAAGCCATCTAGCTAATAACTATGGACCCGAAGGTCTGAGGTAAACTACTCACACTTCATCGGAAGGGCAATGGTGTTGATGTAGAAGCACTCCGTGATCGATGCCCCCTCCGACCGAGCTCCAGAACAGGCCCCAAGATGGGATCTCGTGGATACAGAAAGTTATGGCGATGGAATTAGGGTTTTGGTCCGTATCTGATCGTTTGGGGGTACGTAGGTATATATAGGAGGAAGGAGTACGTCGGTGGAGCAACAGGGGGCCCACGAGGGTGGAGGGCGCGCCTGGGGGGTAGGCGCACCCCCTACCTCGTGGCTTCCCTGTAGGTTGCTTGACGTAGGGTCCAAGTCTCCTGGATCTTGTTCGTTCCAAAAATCACGTTCCCGAAGGTTTCATTCTGTTTGGACTCCGTTTGATATTCCTTTTCTTCGAAACCCTAAAATAGGCAAAAAAACAGCAATTCTGGGTTGGGCCTCCCGTTAATAGGTTAGTCCCAAAAATAATATAAAAGTGAATAATAAAGCCCAATAATGTCCAAAACAGAAGATAATATAGCATGGAGCAATCAAAAATTATAGATACGTTGGAGACGTATCAAGCATCCCTAAGCTTAATTCCTGCTCGTCCTCGAGTAGGTAAATGATAAAAACAGAATTTTTGATGTGGAATGTTACTTGGCATATTTTCAATGTAATTCTTCTTAACTGGGGTATAATTATTCAGATCCGAAAGATTCAAGACAAAAGTTTAATATTGACATAGAAATAATAATACTTCAAGCATACTAACTAAGCAATTATGTCTTCTCAAAGTAACATGGCCAAAGAGAGTTATCCCAGCAAAATCATATAGTCTGGCTATGCTCTATCTTCACCACACAAAGTATTTAAATCATGCACAACCCCGATGACAATCCAAGCAATTGTTTCATACTTTTGACATTCTCAAACTTTTTCAATCTTCACGCAATACATGAGCATGATCCATGGACATAGCACTTTAGGTGGAATAGAATGGTGGTTGTGGAGAAGACAAAATGGTGAAGATAGTCTCACATCAACTAGGCGTATCAACGGGCTATGGAGATGCCCATCAATAGATATCAATGTGAGTGAGTAGGGATTGCCATTCAACGGATGCACTAGAGCTATAAGTATATGAAAGCTAAAAAAGAAACTATGTGGGTGTGCATCCAACTTGCTTGCTCACGAAGACCTAGGGCATTTTGAGGAAGCCCATCATTGGAATATGCAAGCCAAGTTCTATAATGAAAAATTCCCACTAGTATATGAAAGTGATAACATAGGAGACTCTCTATTATGAAGATCATGGTGCTACTTTGAAGCACAAGTGTGGTAAAAGGATAGTAGCATTGTCCCTTCTCTCCTTTTCTCTCATTTTTTTGGGGCTTCTTTGGCCTCTCTTTTTTTATTATTATTTTTCGTCTGGAGTCTCATCCCGACTTGTGGGGGAATCATAGTCTCCATCATCCTTTCCTCACTTGGGACAATGCTCTAAAAATGATGATCATCACACTTTTGTTTACTTACAACTCAATAATTACAACTCGATACTTAGAACAAAATATGACTCTATGTGAATGCCTCCGGCGGTGTACCAGGATATGCAATGAATCAAGAGTGACATGTATGAAAGAATTATGAACGGTGGCTTTGCCACAAATACAATGTCAACTACATGATCATGCAAAGCAATATGACAATGATGGAGCGTGTCATAGTAAACGGAACGGTGGAAAGTTGCATGGCAATATATCTCAGAATGGCTATAGAAATGCCATGATAGGTAGGTATGGTGGCTGTTTTGAGGAAGGTATATGGTGGGTGTATGATACCGGCGAAAGGTGTGCAGTATTAGAGAGGCTAGCAATGGTGGAAGGGTGAGAGTGCGTATGATCCATGGACTCAACATTAGTCATAAAGAACTCATATACTTATTGCAAAAATCTACAAGTTATCAAAGCAAAGTATTACACGCATGCTCCTAGGGGGATAGATTGGTAGGAAAAGACCATCGCTCGTCCCCGACCGCCACTCATAAGGAAGACAATCAATAAATAAATCATGCTCCGACTTCATCACATAACGGTTCACCATACGTGCATGCTACAGGAATCACAAACTTTAACACAAGTATCTCTCAAATTCACA
Source organism: Triticum urartu (assembly GCF_003073215.2). Classification (NCBI taxonomy): domain Eukaryota; kingdom Viridiplantae; phylum Streptophyta; class Magnoliopsida; order Poales; family Poaceae; genus Triticum; species Triticum urartu. The sequence goes on from NC_053027.1 coordinate 99,973,655, forward strand.
ACTACTCAACTAGCATGACTCTAATATCACCATCTTTATATCTCAAAACAATCATCAAGTATCAAACTTCTCTTAGTATTCAACACACTCATAGGAAAGTTTTTACTAATCTTGTATACCTAGCATATTAGGATTATTTAAGCAAATTACCATGCTATTTAAGACTCTCAAAATAATCTAAGTGAATGATGAGAGATCAATAGTTTCTATAAAACAAATCACCACCGTGCTCTAAAATATATAAGTGAAGTACTAGAGCAAAACTATATAACTCAAAAGATATAAGTGAAGCACATAGAGTATTCTAATAATTTCCGAATCATGTGTGTCTCTATCAAAAGGTGTGTACAGCAAAGATGATTGTGGTAAACTAAGAGGCAAAGACTCAAATCATACAAGAAGCTCCAAGCAAAACACATATCATGTGGTGAATAAAAATATAGCTCCAAGTAAAGTTACCGATAGAAGTAGACGAAAGAGGGGATGCCTTCCGGGGCATCCCCAAGCTTTGGATTTTAGGTGTCCTTAGATTATCTTGGGGATGCCATGGGTATCCCCAGGCTTAGGCTCTTGCCACTCCTTGTTCCGTAATCCATCAAATCCTTACCCAAAACTTGAAAACTTCACAACACAAAACTTAAAGTAGAAAATCTCGTGAGCTCCGTTAGCGAAAGAAAACAAAAGACCACTTCAAGGTACTGTAATGAACTCATTCTTTATTTATATTGGTGTTAAAACTACTGTATTCCAACTTCTCTATGGTTTATAAACTATTTAACTAGCCATAGATTCATCAAAAGAAGCAAACAACACACGAAAAACAGAATCTGTCAAAAACAGAACAGTCTGTAGTAATCTGTAGCTAACGCAAGATCTGGACCCAAAAATTCTAAATAAATTGCTGGACATGAGGAATTTATCTATTAATCTTCTTCAAAAATAATTAACTAAATAGCACTTTCCAAATAAAAATGCCAGCAGTTCTCGTGAGCACTAAAGTTTCTGTTTTTTACAGCAAGATTAACAAGACTTTCCCCAAGTCTTCCCAATGGTTCTACTTGGCACAAACACTAATTAAACACAAAAAACACAACCAAAACAGAGGATAGGTAAATTATTTATTACTGAACAGGAGAAAAAAGCAAGGAATAAAAATAAAATTGGGTTGCCTCCCAACAAGCGCTATCGTTTAACGCCCCTAGCTAGGCATAAAAAGCAAGGATAGATTTAGGTATTGCCATAATAGTAAGATAGATCATTAAAACTCATTTCATATTGTCTACGTTCGGCAGCAAGTTTTCTTTGAGGCGAGCAAAAGTAATCAAAAGGGCTAAATTTAATGGGACAAAAGTCCTCAAGATCAACTTTGGGAGGTATAGGTTCCTCCTTCGGCCCTTCGTATTGCACAACCAATTCATCATTATAAGAATTCTTTTGACAGAACTTTGTGAGCCTATATTCAAGAGAATATCCTAGTTCATTATTTCAAATGGCCAAATCATCATTAAGTTCAGAAATTCTATCAACTAAAACATTGGTAGGAACCCTTTTTCTAAGATTTTCATTGAAAGCAACATAGTCTAGAGATTGAAAACGCATTATTTCTTCTTGATCAAAAAGGATAGCCTCTATGGGAGGACGGAAAGAGTCCACCCTATAATGCGCAAAGATTTCTTTAGCCTCTTTTATTATGAATCTAAACTCATGAGCGAAAAAGATAGTAGCGGCACGCTTAACAGAAGAATCCTCAATATTAGAAAATTCTATTAAAATTCTTTGTATGCAAGGGTGCATGTGCATGAATTGTTTTTCAAGTTCAACTACAAGCATGGCAATAGCGTCCGCAAGACTACTAGTTCTATGAAGGATAAAACTACCCATAGAAGGTAAAGCACCGACACAAGTAAAGAAATCTTGGATAACTCCTTTTCCAATAATATTACCACTACCAATACAGAATTTGTTTGTATGTAAGATAGGGGGTTCTTCAGCAGGAGCATCCAAATTTTTCATGATATTACTATTGTCCATATCGACAATAATTTCCCCAGTTTCAGACATAACGATAGAAAGAGCGAGGGGCAAATAGAGGCAAATAGAGAAAGAGAGGGAGGATAGAGAGAGAGGGCGAATAAAACGGCAAGGGTCAAGTGGGGGGGAGGAAAACGAGAGGCAAATGGCAAATAATGTAATGCAGGAGATAAGGGTTTGTGATGGGTACTTGGTATGTTGACTTATGCGTAGACCTCCCCGGCAACGGCACCAGAAATCCTTCTTTCTACCTCTTGAGCACTGCGTTGGTTTTCCCTTGAAGAGGAAAGGGTGATGCAGCAAAGTAGTGTAAGTATTTCCCTCAGTTTTTGAGAACCAAGGTATCAATCTAGTAGGAGGCTACGCGCGAGTCCCTCGCACCTACACAAAACAAATAAATCCTCGCAACCAACGCGATAAGGGGTTGTCAATCCCTACACGGTCACTTACGAGAGTGAGATATGATAGATATGATAAGATAATATTTTTGGTATTTTTATGATAAAGATGCAAAGTAAAATGAAAGGCAATGAAAATAACTAAGTATTGGAAGATTAATATGATGGAAGATAGACCCGAGGGCCATAAGTTTCACTAGTGGCTTCTCTCAAGAGCATAAAGTATTTTATGGTGGGTGAACAAATTACTGTTGAGCAATTGACAGAATTGAGCATAGTTATGAGAATATCTAGGTATGATCATGTATATAGGCATCACGTCCGAGACAAGTAGACCGACTCCTGCCTGCCTCTACTACTATTACTCCACACATCGACTGCTATCCAGCATGCATCTAGAGTATTAAGTTCATAAGAACAGAGTAACGCTTTAAGCAATATGACATGATGTAGAGGGATAAATTCATGCAATATGGTAAAAAAACCATCTTGTTATCCTCGATGGCAACAATACAATACGTGCCTTGCTGCCCCTACTGTCACTGGGAAACTGATAATTCAAAGAGACTTGCAAAGATAACCAATCATACATAAAAGAATTTAGAGAATATTCAAATATTGTTCATAGATAAACTTGATCATAAACCCACAATTCATCGGTCTCAACAAACACACCGCAAAAGAAGACTACATCGAATAGATCTCCACAAGAGAGGGGGAGAACTTTGTATTGAGATCCAAAAAGAGAGAAGAAGCCATCTAGCTAATAACTATGGACCCGAAGGTCTGAGGTAAACTACTCACACTTCATCGAAAGGGCTATGGTGTTGATGTAGAAGCCCTCCATGATCGATGCCCCCTCCGGCGGAGCTCCGGAACAGGCCCCAAGACGGAATCTCGTGGATACAAAAAGTTACGGCGGTGGAATTAGGGTTTTGGCTCTGTATCTGATCGTTTGGGGGTACGTAGGTATATATAGGAGGAAGGAGTACGTCGGTGGAGCAACAGGGGGCCCACGAGGGTGGAGGGCGCGCCTGGGGGGTAGGCGCACCCCCTACCTCGTGGCTTCCCTGTAGGTTGCTTGACGTAGGGTCCAAGTCTCCTGGATCTTGTTCGTTCCAAAAATCACGTTCCCGAAGGTTTCATTCTGTTTGGACTCCGTTTGATATTCCTTTTCTTCGAAACCCTAAAATAGGCAAAAAAACAGCAATTCTGGGTTGGGCCTCCCGTTAATAGGTTAGTCCCAAAAATAATATAAAAGTGAATAATAAAGCCCAATAATGTCCAAAACAGAAGATAATATAGCATGGAGCAATCAAAAATTATAGATACGTTGGAGACGTATCAAGATACCAACGATCGAATCTCGGGCAAGTAACATACCGATGACAAAGGGAACAACATATGTTGTTATGCGGTTCGACCGATAAAGATCTTCATAGAATATGTAGGAACCAATATGGGCATCCAGGTTCCGCTATTGGTTATTGACCAGAGAAGTGTCTCGGTCATGTCTACATAGTTCTCGAACCCGTAGGGTCCACACGCTTAACGTTCGTTGAAGATATAGTATTTATGAGTTATGTATGTTGGTATCTGAATGTTGTTCGGAGTTCCGGATAAGATCACGGACATGACGAGGAACTCCAAAATGGTCCGGAGATAAAGTTTGATATATGGGATAATAGTGTTTGGTCTCCAGAAGGGTTCCGGAATTCACCAGAAGGGGTTCCAGATGTTTCCCGGGTACGAGAACACTTTATTTGGGCCAAAGGGGAAAGCCCACAAGATTTTTGGAAAGCGTAAAAGGAAGTTTTGCGGTGTCCAGGGGCCAGACGCCAGGTTCCCTGGCGTCTGGGGCCAGACGCGGGGAATCCCTGGCGTCTGGCCCTGGAGTCCGAGAAGGACTCTTGCCTTTCGGGTGAAACCGACTTTGTGGAGGCTTTTACTCCAAGTTTCCACCCCAAGGCTCAACATATAAATAGAGGGGTAGGGCTAGCACCCAAGACACATCAAGAAACACCAAGCCGTGTGCCGGCTACCCCGTCCCCTCTAGTTTATCCTTTGTCATAGTTTTCGTAGTGCTTAGGCGAAGCCCTGCGGAGATTGTTCTTCACCAACACCGTCACCATGCCGTCGTGCTGCCGGGAACTCATCTACTACTTCGCCCCTCTTGCTGGATCGAGAAGGCGAGGACGTCATCAAGCTAAACGTGTGCTGAACACGGAGGTGTCGTATGTTCGGTACTTGATCGGGACGGATCGTGAAGGTGTACGACTACATAAACCGCGTTGATAAACGCTTCCGCTTACGGTCTACGAGGGTACGTAGACAACACTCTCCCCTCTCGTTGCTATGCATCACCATGATCCTGCGTGTGCATAGGATTTTTTTTGAAATTACTACATTCCCCAACACCTCCACACCGCTCCAAAAGGAGATTAGCATCCGCAAGGGTGTGAACTTTGGGATACATCGTCGTCTCCGCGTGCCTCGGTTATCTCTTACCCGAGCCCTTTACTTATGCACTTTACTTTGTTATAGGCATATTGTTTCTTGTCTTATATCTTGCTATCACTTAGTTGTTTATCTTGCTTATCATAAGTTGTTGGTGCACATAGGTGGGCCTAGTTGTTGTAGGTTCTGTGCTTGACAAATTAACCTCTAGGTTTATTCCGCATTTGTTCAAGCCTGGACCGTAATTATTTTAAAGCGCCTATTCACCCCCCACTCTAGACGACATCCTCGATCTTTCAACTTCTCTGTTTTTTACCACTTATGTGGTTCCTGTTTTTGTAACTTACATTACTTTCATGACTTCTCTGTTTTTTAGCCATACTTACTAACATTACTTCCTGACATACATAAGTTCAACCACATACATTCATTCCACACATACATTACTTTCATAACTTACATAGTTCAACCACCCAAAAGGTTCACGACATAGTTCGACCACCCAAAAGATTCACGACATACATAAGCTCGACATATCATTAGTTTCACACCCCAAGCCAATAAGCAAAGCCTCGACCATCACCATCAGCACGGCCACGTCCTCGAGCACCACCATCAGCATGGCCACGTCCTCGAGCTCCACCGTCACCACGGCCACGTACTCGAGCTCCACCGTCACCACGGCTACGTCCTCGAGCACCGCCGTCACCACGGCCACGTCCTCGAGCACTACCGTCACCACGGCCACGTCCTCAAGCTCCATCATCACCATGGATGTCGGTGTCAAAACCGGAAGATCTCGGGTAGGGGGTCCTGAATGGTGCGTCTAGGATCGATGGTAACAGGAGATGGGGGACACGATGTTTACCCAGGTTCGAGCCCTCTCTATGGAGGTAATATCCTACTTCCTGCCTGATTGATCTTGATGAATATGAGTATTATAGGAGTTGATCTACCATGAGATCGTAATGGCTAAACCCTAGAAGTCTAACCTGTATGACTATGGTAATGAGTGTATCCTTTCCGGACTAACCCCTCCGGTTTATATAGACACCGGGAGGATCTAGGGTTTACATAGAGTCGGTTACATAAGATGGAATCTTCATAGTCGGTCGCCAAGCTTGCCTTCCACGCCAAGGAGAGTCCAATCCAGACACGGGTACGGTCTTCGGCCTTCATGTCTTCACAGCCCATCAGTCCGGCCCATGGATAACAGGCCGGATGCCCGAGGACCCCTGAGTCCTGGACTCCCTCAGTAGCCCCTGAACCTGGCTTCAATGACGAGGAGTCCGACGCTGATTGTCTTCGGCATTGCAAGGCGGGTTCCCCCTTCTGAACTCCTAGTTGATCTTCAGATGTGATGATTGTATACTTCACGAGTTCAATCCACCGACCACTTTTTCGTAATATGACACCACGCCTGCCCGGCCACTACTTGCAAACCGTTTTAGCCGTCCCGTCGCCCCACGTCCCAAGACATGGTCTTATTGGCGTGTCTTATCCAAGCGGAGATCGTGCCTCCCTTTTTTAAGGGATTCCTGTCAACCCGGACGTGGGTAACCCAACTATCGCTTGGGTACAACTCCTTGGAAACAAGAAAGTTTTTGAGGCCCAAGAGGAGACGTTTGATATTTGCAGCCTTTATATAGGGATACAGACCCGTATTTTTCTTCCACGCCTGCCTCTTCCTCAACCCCTGCTACCTCAAGTTCCAACACCCAGGTTTCGGTCGCCACCAGCCCCAATCATGTCTGGATCCAGCCGTCAAGGCCGGTGGGTAGCTTCTTCTGTTGTGGAGGAAGACATTACAAAGCTTCGGGCGGCGAGGTACCTAACCGCTGAAATCCATCATCGGCTTCCTGCCGAGGGGCAGGTTATTCCCACCCCCAGATCCAGGGAAAGGGTCGTGTTCGTGTCCCACTTCCTTCGCGGGTTGGGGTTTGCACTTAACCCCTTCGTCCGAGGGCTTATGTTCTATTACGGCCTAGACTTTCACGATTTGGCCCCGGACTCTATTCTTCTTATCTCGGCGTTTATCGTCATGTGCGAATGATACGTCTCCAACGTATCTATAATTTTTGATTGCTCCATGCTATATTATCTACTGTTTTGGACAATATTGGGCTTTATCATACACTTTTATATCATTTTTTGGGACTAACCTATTAACCCAGAGCCCAGTGCCAGTTTTGTTTTTACCCTGTTTTAGGGTTTCGAAGAAAAGGAAAATCAAACGGAGTCCAATTGACCTGAAACTTCACGGAACTCATTTTTGGAAGGAAAGAAGCCCAGAAGACTTGGAGTGCATGTTAGGGGACCTTCGAGGAGGCCACAAGGCAGGGGGGCGCGCCCACCCCCCTAGGCGCGCCCTCCACCCTCGTGGGCCCCTCGTGGCCCCCCTGACATATTTCTTCTGCCTATATATCTCTATATACCCTAAAAACATCCGAGAGCACAATAGATCGGGAGTTCCGCCGCCTGAAGCCTCCGTAGCCACCGAAAGCCTATCTAGACCCGTTCCGGCACCCTGCCGGAGGGGGCAATCCCTCTCCGGTGGCCTTCTTCATCATCCAGGTGCTCTCCATGACGAGGAGGGAGTAGTTCTCCCTCGGGGTTGAGGGTATGTACCAGTAGCTATGTGTTTGATCTCTCTCTCATGTTCTTGAGGTGATACGATCTTGATGTATCGCGAGCTTTGCTATTATATTTGGATCCTATGATGTTTCTCCCCCTCTACTCTCTTGTAATGGATTGAGTTTTCCCTTTGAAGTTATCTTATTGGATTGAGTCTTTAAAGATTTGAGAACACTTGATGTATGTCTTGCCGTGCGTATCTGTGGTGACAATGGGATACCACGCGATTCACTTGATGTATGTTTTGGTGATCAACTTGCGGGTTCCGCCCATGAACCTATGCATAGGGGTTGGCACACGTTTTCGTCGTGATTCTTCGGTAGGAACTTTGGGGCACTCTTTGAGGTCCTATGTGTTGGTTGAATAGATGAATCTGAGATTGTGTGATGCATATCGTATAATCATGCCCACGGATACTTGAGGTGACATTGGAGTATCTAGGTGACATTAGGGTTTTGGTTGATTTGTGTCTTAAGGTGTTATTCTAGTACAAACTCTAGGGCTGTTTGTGACACTTATAGGAATAGCCCAACGGATTGATTGGAAGGAATAACTTTGAGGTGGTTTCGTACCCTACCATAATCTCTTTGTTTGTTCTCCGCTATTAGTGACTTTGGAGTGACTCTTTGTTGCATTTGAGGGATAGTTATATGATCCAATTATGTTATTATTGTTGAGGGAACTTGCACTAGCGAAAGTATGAACCCTAGGCCTTGTTTCAACGCATTGCAATACCGTTTACGCTCACTTTTATCATTGGTTACCTTGCTGTTTTTATATTTTCAGATTACAAATACCTTTATCTACCATCCATATACCACTTGTATCACCATCTCTTCGCCGAACTAGTGCACCTATACAATTTACCACTGTATTGGGTGTGTTGAGGACACAAGAGACTCTTTGTTATTTGGGTTCAGGGTTGCTTGAGAGAGACCATCTTCATCCTACGCCTCCTACGGATTGATAAACCTTAGGTCACCCACTTGAGGGAAATTTGCTACTGTCCTACAAACCTCTGCACTTGGAGGCCCAACAACGTCTACAAGAAGGTTGTGTAGTAGACATCAGCGAAGCCTTCCTCCGCACTCCTCCGCACTTCGGCTTGTGACTCAAGACCTTCGATGTGAAGCCGCAAGTGGTAGAGGGGGAGCAGGCCGAGTGCGGCGGTGCTACAGTGAGCAAGCTTGCTAGCGCCATTTGGCTGAAAGGATCTTTCACCAAATCTTCCGATCTGTGGCAGCAGGGGTGGTTCTATATCGCCGAGCCCCGCAGCTCTAAGTGGGCAACTGCGCCCGCATTTCGATCCAGCCCCCCAACTCAGCTTGCATCATGGATTAACAAGGGGCTGGATTGGAGATCAACAAATGATGTGCGAACTCTGCAAAGTCGCATCTGAAGCCTCATTGAGAGGGACATCGACATAGCCAACGTCGTTCAAGTAATGCTAGTTCGTCGGACCCTGCCGTGCTAGTGACGGCTCTCCGCCTATGGGAGTTCAATCCAGAAGGGCCGCAGACTCTTCAGCACTTCTTCGGCACAACGCACGAAGGAATGTGGAGATTATTCTTCGGGAAACGAAGGCAATGGCCGGAGACCACCGAAGATGTCAGCCTAGACTGTAACCATCCGGATACTCTGGTAAGTACTCGTTTACCGAATACCTTATAGTCAGATACCCGGTGGCAAGATACCAACAGTGTCATCCTTTTTCAGGGCCGGATAAAGAAGGTGGAACTGATTAGGTGTTCGGCTCCCCTTCCCGAAGACTCAACTACTCCTGTGTTAACAAGGATGCTGGCCTCGGCGCCATACCAGGCACCGGCAGGGGAGGGCGAGAAGACCCAATATGACCTTGGTTCCAGAGGTAAGTCGGACACTGAGTCCGGAGAAATCGACCTTTCCTTGCCCGAAGACGGAGGCGAAAAAGGACCCGGTATCCCTTCTCCAAGCAGGAGAAAAAGGCCGCCTCCGAAGATTGGGAGGGGCGGTCTTCCAAGAAGGGCAAGATGCCACCATCGAGCGGCCTGGGTTTGGAAAGTGACGCCGTTAAACAGCTCAAACAAGGGGACAAGCCCTCGGCCAAACCGTAAGAGAATCCGGAGTACTTCGATAACGTCCCGCTCCATTGCTGTTACCGAATACGTAACGCATTCATGCATTTTTACATGTCGGCACAGAGTTTTTCTGGGCGATCCTCTTCTTCGGGGAGTCTCCTCCCAGAGATGATGGAGAGCGAGACGCCTCCTCCAACCTCCTCGCCCAACAAGGCGGATGACTCTGAAGTGTCATCGCGGAGGGTCCCTTTTGACCAACAAGTTACGCAGGGGACAGAAGAGGCAGTACCCGAAGGTGGAGCACCGACCATCCAGGATTCCAGGGCTGATGATAACAAAGGCCCCGGACTAACTGGTTCGCAGCCGACAGTGATTCTGGAGACGGGTGAACAGATTCCTTCAAAGAATGATTGTGCTCCTAGAGCAGCTTCCGGAAACCCAGAGACTCCGGTTATATTGCGGGACATGTTGCGGAAAGCATCTGTCTCGGGGGGAACATCGTACCTTGATGGATACAGTGATTGAGAAGAGTTCGTCCGCGAAGAGCGGATTAAATGAAGCCTTCATGAGCCTACTGAAGGGCTTCGAGGTTTGTGACATAATGTTTTCAGCTATGTTTCATTTGCAAAGATGTGCCTATGTATAGGTAGTAGCCCCTGATACTCGGGTTGGCTTCCACTGGGAAGCAAACGGAAGATCGAAAAGGATCATTTGAGGACTAACCTGTTGAACTTTGAACACAGGCTGCTTCCCCCTTGGCCACTTCCCGGACTATGGAGATTGCCGATTTGCAGCGAAAGCTTGATGTGGCAGGGGATGATCTTTCTTTAATCAATATGCGTCTGGACGAGTCGCAAGGTATGTATTCGGGGCAATCCTCATACATTTGTGTGGTATAAGCATGATGCTGAGATTTAGATGCTGGAATATGCATGGCTGCAGATGGTGCTGCCGCCGTTGAAGTTCTTCGAGCGGAGCTGCCCCGGGCCAAGGAGCGGGCCCGGCGTAGCAATGCTGCTGCCGAAAAGGCATCGACTGAATTAAAAGCCGAACAAGCTGCATGGCGCCAAGATGAGGAGAAGATATCCATGATGACGCTCGAACTGGAGAATGCTACCGGTCGCTGTGAATTTCTGGAGAAGGAGAGTAAAGCCTTAACGACTGATCTGGACAAGGCCTTACAAGAGGCGAGAGAAGCGCGGTCGAAATGCAAAGCAGCCCGTGAGGAGGTTCGACAGGCGAGGGAGATTGCGGTTGGAAAGCCCTTTCTGCTGCAAACTAACTTCGGTGACCCGAACTATGCCCAGCTTAACCAAGTATGGAGTTCTCCGGACGAGTTCTTGGACTTGCCGAAGAGTTCTGCCGATGCGGCGCAGTATTACCAAGCGCGAGTTGGATATGTAACGGAGAAGCTTTTTTGGTCGCAGTTTGGCACATCAAAGCGCCCTCTGTTGCTCAATGAATAGATGTCCCAATGGGCCGAACTTCATAGGATATTCGGCGCTACCATGAAGGATGTCGTAATCCGATTGTGGCCAACCGAGCCTATTCCGAATAGCTATTTCGGTTTGGTGCAAAGGCTTGTTGACGCGGTGCTGCGTATCGACGCTGTGAAGCGGTCAACGTGCATTGAGGGTGCACGGATGGCTTTTGCCCGAGTCAAGACGTTCTGGGGGAAGATGAAGGCCATCGATGTTGTGACGAAGGGTCCACCCAAAGGCAAGGACCGTCCAGAACCGGAGCATTATTTTGAAGACGTCCTAGAGGCCGCCTGCTTTATAGAGGGTCAGTGCACAAAAGACACAATGTTCGAGTGAGGTGTATGAAAATTGTAAAAGACAATTTTATAGTTAATCTATTTATGTTTTGCTTGAAAGCTTGAATTCCTCCTATGCGGCCATTTTGATATAATCTGAAAGTTTTCTAGTCGTCGGCTTCAGCCCCCTCGTAGGAAGTACGGGGGTGTTCGGAAAAGCATTTAATCACTCTTGATCCAACGTCTTGGTCCATGAAGGAGGTGATAATGCGGCGAACCAGGCAATCGGGCTATAGGGCGTTAACGCTTTCACTTAGCCATAGGAGTTTTATTGTGGGGCTACGACATAGCCCCTGGTATGTATGCGGTGTATGGTGCCTTACATATTTGATCTGAAAAAGATCCCTCGTGTGACACGGAGAATCGCTAAAGATTCCAAGAAGTCGTCAAGTGGTTGACTAGCTCACTCTGCATCATGACAGTCAGTTTTTGGCTTTCTCTACTGAGGTGCTCATCCGGTTTAGACCAGGGCACAATCGCAGTAGTTCTCCCTTTACTACCCTAGCCGATAGAGCGGAACGTAGGGTAGCAAGCACAGGAGCTGGGCAACCCAACTATTGACCCAAGACAATGATTCGGAGCTGATGCATATAAGGCCAAACTTGCGACGCCGAAGTATGCTATAGAGTTGTTCGGACTTTTATTGGCAACTCATTTGTTCCCACACCGAGCCCCTGGCAGGTTATGCCAAGGTATTTCTGTGAAATAACCGTAGGAGCCACATTTGTCGGGGAAACAATACGGATGATTACTTCAGATATTGTTTACTGGTAACTGAGCGATATGCCAATGATTACTTATGATATATATATATATGTGTGTGTGTGTGTGTGTAAGCCATCCGCCCGGCTATTTGACATGCTCGAGGTTGGAGGCGGAGGAACAGGCATAGTACAGGCTCAAGAAATAGGGAGTGCGGTCTACAGAAAGTTATTTTGGACCTCCTGTCGCACGTCTGCGCCGCCAGTCCTCGGTGGGGGGGAATCCTTGATGGAAATAGCCCCTTGGATGAGTGTACGAATCCGGACTCCGATAGAGCCAGTTTCAGATGTTTATCATGTTCATCACCTGTTTTTTAAAGGATAGCGAAGGAAGAAATAAAAAGAAAATAAGTAATAAAAGAAAGTTACTGGAGTTCTTGCAGGCTTGTCCGTATTGTGCTTCCGCCAATGCCCATGGTATCTTGAGTGCGTAATGATGTATGCGCGGTACAAATTTTGCAGGTGTATGGAGTGGGCGGCGGAAGCCGGGTTGCTATTTCCTTTCTAGGAGTAGTTGATCCTCAGATGGAGATTGCTTCTGACCCCCGTTGTTTCGTTGGTGAACCTTTCCGTCATCCCTGTCGCTTGGCGGCCTCCTCCCCTTGTGTTCGGCGTTGAGCTTGCCGGCCTGTTTAAAGACCCAACAGTTTCTGTTGGTATGATTAGCTAGTTTATCGGGGTGGCCATGAATCTGGCAGGGTCGGTCCAATATCATGTCCAGGTTGGATGGTTCGTCTCGATTTGCCTTGAATGGCTTCTTCCGCTGACCAGGCTTGGGGTTGCTGAATCCGGCGTTGACCGCTGTGTCACTTGATCTTTCATTGTCATTGCGACTGTTATTTTTGCTTCGTCGTGGCTTGCCGTTGCCATCTCGGATTTCGGAGGTGCCCTGGTTGCTGGTGCTATTGCTTCTACGAGCGAGCCAGCTGTCTTCTCCCGCGCAAAAGCAGGTCATCAGAGCAGTGAGAGATGTCATGGATTTAGGTCCTTCTTGGCCGAGGTGGCATGCAAGCCATTCGTCCCGGACGCTGTGTCTGAAAGCCGCAAGGGCTTCTGTGTCCGGACAGTCGACGATTTGGTTCTTTTTGACTAAGAACCGAGTCCAGAGCTCCCTGGCTGATTCTTCGGGCTGTTGTATAATGTGACTTAGGTCATCGGCATCCGGTGGCCGGACATATGTTCCTAGGAAGTTATCAAGGAAGGCCTCTTCCAAGTCCTCCCAGCTGCCTATGGAATTTTCAGGCAGGCTGTTTAACCAGTACCGAGCTGGCCCTTTTAGTTTTAGTGGGAGGTATTTAATGGCGTGGAGGTAGTCCCCACAGGCCATATGGACGTGGAGGATGAAATCTTCTATCCATACCGCGGGATCGGTTGTCCCGTCGTATGTTTCAATATTGACGGGTTTGAATCCTTCGGGGAATTCATGATCCATTACTTCATCAGTGAAGCAAAGCGGGTGTGGGGCGCCTCTATGTTGGGCCACACTGCGACATAACTCCAAAGGAGTCCCTTTGCGGTTTTCGGCTCGGGCGTGGCGAGGTTTGACACGTCCGAATAGGTAGCCGTCGTCGCGTGTCGAAGCATGCTTTCGTGATCTGTAGATCGGTCTTGCGTGTCCTGCTCTATTGTCCAAGTTCCTCTGCAGGTCGTCTGGGTAATCATGACCTGCATTGTTCTTGCCTTTACGGTGAGGTGGGGCGGTCTAGTGTTCGGCTTGAGTTGCCTCTTTATCCGGATAGAGTTGCCGGCGACCTGCCGCATTGTGTGACGATGGTATGGGCTCCAACGCCCCGTCATCGGACTGGTATAGCAATCTATGCTTTGGGTAGCCTTTGGCTAGGCTACTAAGGCCGTATTCTTTGGTGACCAGGACTTTGGCCCATCTGTCGTTGAGTAGGTCTTGGTCAGCTTGAAGCTGTTGTTGCTTCTTTTTCAGGCTCCTTGCCGTAGCTATCAGCCTGCGCTTGAAGCGCTCCTGTTCGATGGGCTCTTCGGGTACGATGAAGTCTTCGTCGCCGAGGCTTACCTCATCTTCGGAGAGCGGAAGGTAGTTTTCGTCCTCCGAACCGTCGCTAGGCAGGGCCTGTTCGTCGGGGCTGGCTTGCCCGTTTTCCTGTTCATCCTGCTCGGATGTTGCTCCCACAGGGTCTTCATTGCTTTCGGCACCGTCCGGAGTACTATTTTCTCCAGTGCCATTGTTGGTGCGGCGTGACTTGGGGTGGCGTTTGGGGCGCCGGAACTTAGACTATGTCTCAGGAGTTTTAACTGGATCTCCCTTGTCTTTGCCGCGAGGCTTTTTAAGTGTATCGATCATGTATATGTCATATGAAGGGGTGGCCATCTCGCGCCTGATGACTAGCGGGTCTTGGCCTTGCTCCTTATCGGCATCGTCGTCTATACCGTCAATGTCTGCAGAGCCAGGAGCGGGCATGTCGGTTAAGTCCTCGACAGTGGCTATGAAGTGGGTGGCGGGTGGGAAGCGAAATTCTCCATTATCAGCTTCTAGCTCGAACCGGACATAGTTCGGTCGTGAGTCCCCCATCGGGGACAGGTTTTTCAATGAGTTCAGCACATCGCCGAAGGGCGAGTGTTGGAAGACGTCAGTGGCGCTGAACCCGATGATTGATAACCGATCCAACTCGGTGTCTGAGGGCGCGCGAGGTTCGGAACATATAGCCGGAAACAAGTCCGAAATTTTGTTGATGCTGATATTGCCTGGTGTTGAGTTTGTGTGCGGCTCCAACGCCGCGGACTCCGTGGCTTCGGATGGTGCAAACTGCTCCGGATCTAAGGTCATAGCAGTTACAGGAACCATCTCCAGAACCTGGTCCGATGATAGATTTAGGTCATGTTCATCGGAGCGAGGGGGAGCGATCGCCGCGGTCTCAAATCCATTGAAGATCAAGTCTCCACAGATACCCGCGACATAGTTCAAGCTTCCAAATCTGACCTGGTGGCCAGGGGTGTAGCTATCAATCTACTCCATATGGCCAAGTGAGTTGGCCCGCAGTACGAAGCCGCCGAATACGAAAATCTATCCGGGGAGGAAGGTTTCTCCTTGGACGGCGTCACTATAGACGATCGGAGGGGCCATCGAACCTCTCGTTGAAGGCACAGTGGAACTCTCAATGAAAGCACCAATGTCGGTGTCAAAACCGGGGGATCTCGGGTAGGGGGTCCCGAACTATGCGTCTAGAATCGATGGTAACAGGAGACGGGGGACACGATGTTTACCCAGGTTCGGGCCCTCTCTATGGAGGTAATACCCTAATTCTTGCTTGATTGATCTTGATGAATATGAGTATTACAGGAGTTGATCTACCACGAGATCGTAATGGCTAAACCCTAGAAGTCTAACCAGTATGACTATGGTAATGAGTGTATCCTTTCCGGACTAACCCCTCCGGTTTATATAGACACCGGGAGGATCTAGGTTTTACATAGAGTCGGTTACATAAGAAGGAATCTTCATAGTCGGTCGCCAAGCTTGCCTTCCACGCCAAGGAGAGTCCAATCCGGACACGGGTACGGTCTTCGTCCTTCATGTCTTTACAGCCCATCAGTCCGGCCCATGGATAACAGGCCGGACGCCCGAGGACCCCTTAGTCCTGAACTCCCTCAACGGCCAC
This sequence comes from Triticum urartu, assembly GCF_003073215.2. Lineage (NCBI taxonomy): Eukaryota > Viridiplantae > Streptophyta > Magnoliopsida > Poales > Poaceae > Triticum > Triticum urartu. The sequence continues at coordinate 99,989,438 of NC_053027.1, forward strand.
GTCCTTGAGCTCCACCATCACCGTGGCTGACACCACCACCACCATCTCGATTTGATCTCTTTCTTTTTCCCCTTGAGCTACAACCTCTATTATTGTGTCCCTCGTTGTTACATTCACTGCAACGGCTGATATCACGAGGCTCTGCGAAATGTTGGCTCCCCCATTCCTTACGGAATCCACCACCCCAATCATCAATGTCATCCAAGAAACGCTTTGTCTTCCGTCTTCCACATGTCGCCACCTTCATTTCCAAATCAGGGTATAGTGGGGGTCCATGGTATTTCGGCCATTTAGATTGGTCTAGATATGGATGAAACCTCGCAGCCCATGTATTTTTGACCGCATCAATCGAATACTCCTCCAATCTTACATTGTTGGTCATGTTGACACTCACATTTCTAGCGCAAGATGCAGCCATCAAGTGAGGGCACGAGAGATGATACAATGTAGGCCTCTCGCATGAACACGCGCCCAGCTTAAGATAAACCTTGAAAGAGCCACCTCCATATGGCACGCCGTCACGCGACATTCCACCGTGCTCATCAACTTGGTAAATCAATTCTATGTTATCAAAGGACTGGATTTTGTGTGAATCCGCCTTCCTTGCTTGGTATTCCATCCAATCGTCGACCTTTGGTGGATACTTGTACATCTTTTTGGCCTTGTTTTTCCCGGACATCAAGTTGGATGTTTCTTCACCATACTTTTGAAAATAGTCATTCAACTTCTGGAATGTATACTCTACTATTGCTGTCACCGGCAATGCGCGGACACCCTTTAGCACCATGTTGAAACATTCAGCCATGTTGTTTGTCATGTCACCGTACCTCACTCCATCGTTGTCAAAAGCCCGTGCCCACTTTCCTTTATCGGCAAGATTCCTATTTAGGAAATCTTTGCCACCATTGTTTGCTTTGGCATACACTTTGTCCCACAATTTCTCAAAATGTCTAGTGGTGAATGCGAGACAACAATCATGAAGAAGGTCAGACAATTCCCTGTCTCCACATGCTCGGTAAAAATTAGAAACAAAATGCCTCATGCACCACCTATGGCGCACGCGAGGATGTCCTGGAATGTCAATCTACACTGCATTGAGTATCCCTGGGTGGCGGTCCGAGATGATGCAAACCTCTCTTTCAGGTCCAATTACCTTGGTCCTCACTAGACTAAGAAACCACTCCCAGTTGTTATTGTTCTCCGCCGACACCAAAGCAAACGCCAATGGAACCAATTTGTCACCACCATCATTAGCCATGACGATCAACAATGTGCCCTTGAACTGGCCGGTCGGAAATGTGCCATCGACGGACATAACCGGCCTACAATGCTTGAAGGCCCTAATGCATGGCTCAAAAGTCCATAATGCACGTCCAAATATACGAACGTTTGCATCATTGTATGTCCTTGTTCTCACGCCATCTGGCTCCACCATATAGTACATGCCAGGATTTTCTGCCGCCATCGCTTTCAACACCATCGTGAGGCGGTTGTATGATTCTTCCCAACCACCATACAATATCTCAAAGGCAGCTTGCTTGGCCTTCCATGCCTTCCCATACTTCACCTCGTACCCAAAAACCTCCTTCACCATCTCCATCAAAGCCCGAATGGGATATGTCGGGAGTATCTTTACGAAGGCTGAAAATCGATATGCAATGAATTTGGAGGTCAATTGACGGTGATCATCCTTTACATTAGCATCATCAATATCCTTGCCACTACATCGATGGTGAAACACGGAACTTGTAATCTTCCATTGTGGCCCGACTTTGACACATCTTGCACGGATAACCCAAGGGCAATGATTCTTGTGTTCCTCACATTTGACCACATAACGCACTTTCGAGTTTGACTTCTCCACAATTAATGGCCGATGAAACTTAACCGCGTAGTCCTTGGCCCATATTTGAAGTTCTGTCAAGCTTTCAAAGATTGTTCCTTCACTAACACCATACACATGTGCTTTGGTATCTCGCTTTGAAGTTAACCTTGGTGCAAGAATTTTACTTGTGCCACCATCAACAATCGCCTTATCGGCTAGGCTTAGATCACGAAACAATGATGTCTTGTGACTACGGCCTATTATCTTCTTGAAAGCATTGGCTTCTTTAGCCGTCAAACCATCCTCATCTATTTCTTCATCCAGGCCTTCATCCTCCGAGTCCCACGCATAGGACCTATTGTATGGAATCTCATGGTCCATGTCCTCTTCCATGCAAATTTTCCTCAACATCACCAACATAATCGTCATGAAGATAAGCCTCCGATTCATCACCCTCAAACTCACCACCATCCATGTGCAAGTCTTCATTATCAACTTGGTCATTCCCGCCGGGGCTCAAACATTGGGTCATTGGAGGTTGGCTCATTGTTGTGTCATGCACATCCGGAGTGACATGTGTTGAATCTCGAACCGGGCTTCTAACATCATATGAAGATGCACACCGATTCAAATCAATGTGCAACCGAGCACGAACAACCTTTGTGGCAAATAACTCAAATGATTTACCTTGTGAGGCCAACACACTCTCTTTATATGCTTCCCAATGAAACTCGGAGTCAAGAGGCATTATCTTCCAACGAATACGTTGCCCATACCCAACATTATACCTTCCGATTAAGTCTACTCCATCGCTTTATTCCATCCAATTCAACCTTCTTCGAAGCTCAACCAAAACCTCCTCAAGGCTAGGACTTGTGGGAAACACCATCACTACCGACTTCTTCTTTGGGTCACCATACTCCGCGTCTCCCTTCTCAAAGGAGACAAAGTTCACATGATGCACATTGACGATCCTCGCCATCTAAAATCATAAACACCAAAATGCATCAACAAAAATAGCAAAATTGGATGACCTAGGGTTTCCCCAAATCCCCATAACATGGAGATTTCAACCAACAAAAAGGGAAGAATGATGGAGAATACCTTGAGGGGTCGAAGGGAAGGATAAATCACCGATTTGGAGCTCCGATCCACGAAATTTTGTGGGCATTAGATAGGGGCTTGAGTGGGGCGGCCGGCGTGGAGACAGGGAAAAGTGAGGGTTTGTGAAGGGGAAAACGAAAAAGACTCGTTTTCTGAACACAAGGGGCATGGCGCCCTGAGCAGGGGTGTCATGACCATCAGCACAGCGCCCTGGCCTGGGACGCCATGGTGCCATGCCCTGCCAACGTGGCAAGTCACCGCTGACCAGTATAGCGCCGTTGACCGAGACGTTATGTTATCTAGCATGACGCCACGGGTGCGGGTGTCATGCGTATAGGGCCATTTTATGAAATATTTTCGAAATAGGGCCATTTTGTGCTGAACTTTGGCCAAAGGGCCAGTTTTGTGATTTTTCACCAGGCTGCGCGTCTTCCCCTGCTCTGCGATTCCTTCCCTCGAGACTGAAGCCGAGGGCCGGACCTGAACGAAAAGATACCGCTGGCACACAGTCGTCGATCAAGTACAATAACTTTCTACGCGGCTGACCCGTGCCAAGAATACAATATCTGGATCAACAAACCGTGCTTTGCAAAGTGCATCAAACGTACAATAGAACTACAGAAACCCACCAATCTAGGCGAGGCAGTGGTCTACTAACTACCACTACTGGTGCCACATGAACACAATCAAAAGGAAATAAAGGAAAAATGAGAACTAGCTAGCTCAATGATGCGACAACTGATCAATCAGCCAAGATGACATATCTGTTTCGACAAATCGTGCCTCTGCGCCGTGCGTGAAACGGTGAAACCACCAATATAGCCGGTGAACCAATACTGAATTCTGATCATCTAAGATAGCCAAGGCCGTATGAGCACTTACTGCTAGTAGTATGTCATATCAACAAAATCGGGAGGACATCAAGGGAAGCACTATGCACATGCAGGGGGCTTGCTTAGCAGTGGCTGTCACACGTCTGCCGCTACTCGGTCTGTCTCATGCTCTGCACATGCAGGGGGTGAGGTAGTTCTCCCAGAGGTCGTAGCCAGGAAGGTGGGCTCCGGGAGGCCGGCGCAGGCCTGGTGCGAGATGACGACGTCCTCGGCGAAGGAGGCCCAGGCCAGGTACGGGTCGCCGTGGGACCTGGACATGAGCCCCTTGTCGAGCTTGATGGACTTGAGCCGGTGGCGTCAGCTGTAGAGCCGCGCCCCCATGATGAGCTTGGCGAAGTTGCCGCCGTGCGTCATCACGGACTAATCCGACTTGAGGCACACCAGGAAGTCCAGCACCGCCAGGCTCGTCACGTGCTTCCGGAAGTGCTCCATCTCCGTCGTGCTCGCCAGCTCCTCCTTGGTCACCTGCAGTATATATGCAAAGTTTATGTCTATCGCGGCAAATGCATTCAGCGAGAAGAAGAGCAGGAAATGAATATATCTGTTTCGCCCCTCCTCGTGTCCAGAAGTGGATCCCCGCTTCGAAACCGGGCATTTAGCACAGCTAGACTCTTGATTTCTAGACTCGGGCAATAACCGTAGGACAATAGTCGGGCAATACTCACCAAGTGGAGGAGCATGTTCCTGAGGGAAGCCATCCTGTTTTTGCCGCCATACACTAGCCCTGATGCAACGTATATCTGGGTTTCTCTTGTGCATCCCAGTGCTGGCAGGATCACAGTTATCTCACCAGGCTCAAGGGGGCAACACGTTCTTTTCTCTTTTGCAGTGCTAATGGCCACAGGTGAGATCCATTCTGCGTCAGGATAACATCAAAAACTATTAGAAAGCTATGTTGTGGGCATCACTTCGAAGTTCGATGAGATGGCTGCAATTTCAGAACTGTTAAAAAACTGAAATTTGAGATGACCTTAAAGTGCCGTGACCATTCTTTCTGTGTATCAGCTGCCATCATCACTTTCTCGTCACGTGTTCCAGCAAAATCACAAAAGGACAGGCCCGCCATTCCTTTCTCATATCTCAGATGAAGGGCCCTTTAGAAGAAGTGGCAATTACTTGATCATCAAATAAGCATTCCCTCATCAATGAACTCCAAAGAGATTGAATAGAAGAGATTCCCGCTGCCAGTTTGGTTCCTCATCTTTGTTGCCAGCTTATCAGCCATTTCTTCAATATCAGGTAAGAACTTTAAGGCGTGATAATTAACTCTGCATCTTAGTCGGTTAATCTCCATCGGAACATTGTCATACCTGAAATTGAAGGTTTGCATTATATTTATTTCTACTGCTCCATGCACATTAGAGATTTTGTACAACGTAACTTTCACAGCACAAACTAAAAAAAACATTGTTCTCCATACTGTAGCATGGAAGAAGGTTGGGCATTTTGGTTAAGACAACAAATTTATGAATAATTACCACAATATAGTTGCATTCAATGGTTGACTTACCCCAACCTGTCGACAAATGGTTTAATAGACATTATTGTCTACTCTTTGATCCTTGGAAGTACATTATCTATACCAATATAAAAAGACACAAATGGGCAGATCCAATTAATCTCGGCCATCAAATCATGTCAATCCAACGACCTAGACTGCTTCAATGTCGAGCGCTCAACACGTTTAGCGTGTAGTTAATTTCATGCCAAATATAGTGCTAATCACATAATAACACGCAAATAATATCCTACTTAATATACGCATGCACTTAATATACTTCCAAATTAACGTGCATTGCACGTACATATTGACTAGTCAATGTAAAACTGTGCAGATGAATATTTTGGGATGTTCTTTACAGTACGCCTGTCATAGACCACATTGCAATACTGTTATATGCAGAACATATTAACACAATGTAGTAGTCATTTGATCCCTAACACATGCCATAAGCAGAAGAGATATTTACATTGAGACAAGAAAGAAAACAAAAAGACAGGTTTACCATGGTGAACATAAGATAAGGTGAGACTGCAGGTAGTGAAAAGAAGTACAGCGACAAGGTGAGACTGCAGGTAGCAATCCCTGAATCTACATTTAACTTCATAAGGAAACGCCAAAAATAGTGTATTTCAAGTATCTCTCCACGAAAAGCAAAAAAGGAAATGTATGTACGCCTGATTCAATTTAATAGGCTTTAAAACTTCCATTCTATGCGGATAGTGGTTAATTTGAGCATTTAATCTCTCAGTCCAGTTGTATTAATTTTGAGACAGAAGCAAGGATGGCCTTCAGGATAAACTGCTTCAGATCAGCAGTATACCTATGATGATGGACCTCAGTCTAAGGGCGGGCATCAGCCTACTTTCTAACAAAAAAGTATAGCTATGAAGACAACACACAAGATTTACAATAGATGGACGTAATTTTAGACTTCCCCATACCCATTGAGATAAATTCAACGGAATTAAAAAAATGCCACTGATGACAGAAAATACCAAAATTTTCAATGCCACTAGTATATGCGGTTGCTGTAACGTCAATTTCAGAAAGGTAGTTGTAGTGGCCACTTTGATTCACAAGATTCCAGAGCACACACAGATAGGAAAATTTTAGGATTGCAATGTCAAGCCTTGAATCCTCTAGGATTGATTGCACCAAAGGAAACCATATGTTTTTTTTTTCTGGAAGAAGTACTACTCAAGGAAATAATCCTATGAAATAGAGTCTGAAATGAGTTCATAGGAAAAAAATCATATGGATTACAAACCTAAGGCCTCTTTTGGTTCATAGGATAGGATTATCGTAGGAATAGGAATTTTGTAGGAAATGAGATGACATGTATCTCAAATCCTATGAGTAGGAATAGGAAACGAGATGTCATTTGGTTGACACCAAATGAATTTTTCCATTGAGTCTAGGCTCATTTTTATTTTCCTATGAAATGTGGAGGATAGGAACCAATCCTATGTAGGAATAGGAATTCATTCCTATGAACCAAAGGACTCTAAAGGAAAAAATCCTATAAGAATCCTATCCTCTAAAATTCCTATGAAATTCCTCCAAACCAAAGGAGGCCTAAAATCAAACCCACATAGGAAAAATCTAAAGATTGCAATCCTCCAAAATTCATACAAAAATCCTTCAAATCATATATGCCCCAAGACTTAAGGCGGGGAGTAAAAGAAAATGCATAACCTACTTTATACTGGTGAAGAGTTCATCTTTTCCTGTGAACCAGTCAGGGATGTCTCGGACAATTCATGCGCTGTCCTTCAGATAGTTTACAAAATGATCCACATCAACGGTATCTTCAAATTTACTGCAGAGAAAACAAATGTCGTTAATAATTTAAATACAATGGCAAACAGCATTTAAATATAGTCGAATCAGGTGATGCTGCAACTAACAGGATTATGACTGCATTATATCCAATATCAATTAGTTCATCATTCGAAACCCAGTATGGGAGTAAGAAACTTTAGACCTACAAAACATGATATTGTAAATTTTCCAGTTTATAAAATTCATATTGAAACTCCACCCAAATGGTATATTCTGTTTCTACTCCCTTCGTCCCGAATTAGTTGACTCGGATTTGTCTAGATACGGATGTATCTAGACAACCGTCCCGAATTAGTTGACTCAGATTTGTCTAGATACGGATGTATCTAGACATTGTAGTAACTAATTCACCAGTGTAGCATCAAGGATGATTTACCCCTGATTAGGATATCCTATAACAATACAATCATAGTTAAGCATGAAGAAGAACAGTGACTTCTGTGAGCAGGTATTTTGATCATTCCAGGAGTAGTATAAGAAGAAAATTATCCTTAAGATGAACCCGATACTCAGACCAGAAGCATATCGGTGTCACATGCCTGCAGAATAACTGACTGGTTCTGCTAGAATAACCATAGTCCATTTTCGAAAAATTCTAGCAGCATACTATCCTCGGTTAACTGACAATTTCATTATAATATCTTTGAAGCGAATTTTGTAAGTAGGACTATCAATTAAAGAACAATATACCAGCAGGGGAATAGACAAGTAGAAGAAGTAACAAGAGAAAGTAGCACTTACGTCTGGTCATTCCATATTTGGTCTTGCTTCAGAACTGGCAAAATAAGTGTTGCTTCCATTATCTTAGCAATTGCAACAGCATTACATATCTGCAGAAACACCAAAGGTTAGAAAGTAACAGATGGGCCTATGTTGTAACTGAAACTCAATTCCAGCTTAGGAAACTTGTTACCACTGCCTACTGCTTAAGAAAATGGCATGATCTTCTTAGGCAGGTACTCCCTCTGTAAAGAAATATAGTGATCTAAACGCTCTTATATTTCTTTACAGAGGGAGTACATAAATAAGTATTAAACAAAAGGAGAATCTAATTTTATTTCTTAAATAAGCAACAGAAGATCATTGCAAAAACATGCTATAAAAAGGAATTATGACAAATATATTGAATGTATAGGCTGATTACGTTTAAGCAACAACCACCATCATAGGAAAAACAATTCTCATGTAACAGCGAGATTCGGAGACTCGGAAGTCGGAACTTTGCTTAAGCAGAGAAAACCATTGCACCACTGAAACAAATATTTAACAATCACACAAAATAAGGTGAGGAAGGCTGGAAAAAAAAAAGGAGTGCATACATACAGCTATTCATTGCTGGTTCAGTCCACCCTCGGCATGAATAAAAATATACCCAGAGGTTTCGTTCTCACTTCTCAGGTGGGACATCTGCGTTATATACAATGACATAATTATTATCACTTATCACTTATCGGAGCCAAATCATGAAAGGAAACAAATGATTGATGTAAAAGGCAGAAGTGATTTTTTTTGACCAAAAAGTTGACGTATATAACAGAGGGTGCACATCTCCACTTTCTTGCAGCGAAACACTATGGTTCTACGGGGAAATATCACAAAAACATGGCTAGAATATGTCATAAGAACTTGCATTGCACCTTACATAGAAAGTATTCCATGCTCTCACTCACATTGCTAACAGAAGTCTATGAATGAGAAGTGCATTACTCCCTCTGTAAACTAATATAAGAGCGTTTAGATCACTATTTTAGTACTCTAAACGCTCTTATATTAGTTTACATAGGGAGTACAATTTTAGCCCCACATTAATGTTGGCAATATTTCATAGCAATAAGATGGATTCAGTTCCCATATGTAAGTCATAAATCTGCAACCTTATATGGAAATGAAAGTATGGAACTATGGGACACAATTCGACTCTCAAAGAACACCGTAGTTCAGGTTTAAGCCACCCTACCAAAGTTCGCACATCACAGTAATCACTAAACATACCAAGAGTTAAAATAATTGCCATAAATCTAGGTTGTATGGTAAGGAATAAGTGACCTCACAGTGACTGAGTACAGCAAGGCTAAAAGTGAATGGTGCAGCATATGCTACTACATTTTTTGTCTTTCAAGTAATGTCAATGCTGGACTTGCGTGAGGGCTCAAGGCTCATCGCTTCGACCCTCTGCGCAGGGCTTCCAGGACGCGGTGGCAGCAGGTGGGTTCTCCCACAGTGAGAGAGGCTCCTTCGTCTGTGCCCAATACAATTGAATTCATCAGAACAGAAGTTCACGTGAACAAGAATCGCGGGAATGGTTGCCGAGATCAGATCAGGAGCACTTCACCTGAGGGCAATGCAGCGTGATCCCCTCCTTCTGGCACAAGTAGGGCGTGTTCTGGATAAACAAACAAAAATGCAAGTGCTAGGTTGGGATTCTGAAGAAACCGAGTGTAGAGGAAGAGGAACTCACGAAGCGGGACCAGAAGGAGGGCGCGGAGAAGAGGGCCGCGAGCAGGAGGAGCGCGAGGACGGCGAGCAAGATCCGGTAGGAGAGGGGGGCGGTGGGGGGCCTGGGGTCCTCGAGGGCGAGGAGGGAGCGAAGGGGGGACGGAAGGAGCTGCTTGTGGTGATGGTGGTGCGGGAGGAGAGGTGAGGAGCGGCGGGCGTCTTTGCCGTCGTCGTTGTCGTCGCGGCCGCGGGCGGCGGAGGTGGAAGCGAATGGGGAGGATGCGGCGGACGCGTCGGAGTCGCGCGTCGCTTCCGCCGGCGGCGCGGTGCTAGACGAGAGTGGGAGTGTACCTTCTTTTTTTTTTGAACCTGGAACAATTCATTCCAAACCTAGACCCGCACAGCCATATCGCCGGCGACCATAGCAGAGATAAAGTCTCGAGCCTGATCAATCCAGGAGAGATCAACAGCTCCGGCCCTGAAGCTGTAAGCAGCTAGTTCATGGGCAGCCTTATTGCAATCTCGAGTACAAAAACTGAATTTAAATGACTCAAAGTTTGCATGGCACAAACTGCGCGTCTCCCGTAGAAGAACACCAACCAACAACCAACGCTCGTTCATACTTATCAGTCTGCAGCGCCTTCACCAGAACTTGGCAATCGGACTCCAGCACCAGCCTATGGACGCCCAGCTCGGCGCTCGCTTTCGCCAGCGCCTCCGCATGTTCAAGGGTGCCCGCTTTTGTCGCCAAGAAAACACCCTGGTCATCACGAATCACACAACCCCAGGCACCCCGTCCTGACTCCTCACAAAAAGCTGAATCAAAATTTACCTTGACTGAATCTGCTGGGGTGGTTGCCAGACTTTCTGAACATTCACACTCTCATGTTGTATCTTGTTCTCTTCCTTGTAATCATGTAGGTGTCTCTGAATATTATGTAAAATATCATCTGTGGACCTCAAGTTATCACCTGCATTCACCTTGTTTCTAGCATTCCACCATTCCCAAAGTAAGATGAGACTCGTGTCCCGCCTTGTACTATGTAATTTCCATAGATGATCGAACACTTGCCTTGGGCTAGTATAGTTTAGCATAGCAAGCCTTGTGTCCTCCAGATCAAGGGAGCGTCAAATCTGCCTCACTGTTTTGCATTTCAAAAAGAGATGGCCGCCGTCTTCATCAAAGCGGTTACAAACCGGGCATCTCGTGTCAAGCTCAACTTTCTTACGCTTGATGTTCATACGGAGAGGAAGGTTGTTACAAACCCGGCATGTTCAGAGTCCACAGCCGCTGCCATTCATCCTTTCCCTTTTCACTTGTTGTGGAGGTTCCAACGTCGCGACACAACTTCATATCACGTAACCTGGCTCCCACTTGGTATGCAGATTTGACTGAGAACTTGCCCTTAGGATCAAAATGCCACGCAACATGGTCCTCCACCTCAGCTCTTATCGGTATTTTCATAATTGCATCCACATCTGCAGCATTGAAAACATCATGCAGTAGTTGCTCATCCCAGCCTTCGGTGACAGGATCAATCAGGTCAGAGACCCTAGTGATGATCGCGTTGCCTCTCAAGGACGTTGGACGGCGAGTATCACCTCGTGGAATCCATGAGTCTTCCCAGACTTTTATATTTTCACCCGAACCGACACGCCAAATAATTCCCTCCTTTAGAAGTGCAACTCCCTTTAGGATACTGCGCCATGTATATGAAATGTCGTCCTTCTCTGTGGCCTCAAGAAGCGAACAGTTCGGAAAATAGCGTGCCTTAAGCACCTGCGCGCACAGCGTGTCCGGGGCGTCAATGAGCCTCCAGCCCTGTCGAGATAACATAGCGAGATTGAAAATATGGAGGTCTCTAAAGCCCAATCCGCCATCCTTCTTGGATCTTGTCATCCGCTCCCAACTCACCCAATGGCACTTGTTGGTCTTATCCTGCTGGCTCCACTAGTACCTCGCAATGAGCGCACTGATCTCTTCGCAAAGTTGCTTAGTGAGATCAAAGCACGACATAGCGTATGTAGGTATTGCCTGTGCTACTGCCTTTATCAACACCTCTTTTCCGTCTTTCGACAATAGCTTTTCCTTCCACCCTTGTATGTGTTGCCAAATTTTTTGCTTGAGATATTCAAACTCCTTTCGCCTGCAGGCCCCAATGTGTACTGGCAGTCCCAAATATCGTTGATTAAGCGGGTCTATTGCAATGCCCAGGCCAGCGAGGACCGCCGCTTTTGTGGCTGCCTTTGTACCTTTGCTGAACATTGTTGTGGACTTCTCCTTATTGATCATATGCCCGGACTGCTGTTCATAAAGCGCAAGAATCTTTTGGAGCTTTGCGGCACCTTGAACCGTCGCTTTCATAACAATTAGGGAGTCATCAGCGAAGAAGAGGTGGTTAATCTTCGGTACCCCCCTACAGATCTGAACCCCTTGAATAGTACCCTCAGATTGTGCATGCTGCAGCAAAGAAGAGAAGGCTTCTGCACACATGATAAATAGATAGGGCGATAGAGGATCCCCTTGACGGAGCGCTCTCTGTGGAAGGATCACCTCCGATAGGCTACGGTTGTACTTCACCCGGTAAGAGACAGACCGGACACATTTCATGATAGTGCTCACCCACTGCTCCGCAAAGCCCATCTTGATCATCATTCTTTCCAGAAAACACCATTCACCCCGGTCATGGGCCTTGCTCATGTCAAGTTTTACCGCCACCAATCCCTCTCTGCCACCCTTCTTTTTGTGCATCAAATGTGTGATCTCATATGCAAGCAGAACATTGTCAGTGATCATTCTCCCCGGGACAAACGCTGATTGTGTTGGCGAGATGATTTTCGGTAGGATCTCCTTGAGCCGGTTTGCTAGTACCTTTGATATCAGCTTGTATAGTACGTTGCAGAGGCTTATAGGTCTAAACTCAGTCACTCTTTCTGGGTTCTTCACCTTCGGTATAAGCACAATCGTGGTCTCATTCCATCCCACAGGCATCGGTCCACCATTCAGCACCTCAAGAACCTCTTCTTTCACCTTCGTTCCCACAAGCTCCCAGAACTTTTTATAGAAGATAGCCGGCATCTCGTCAAATCCTGGTGCTTTCAAGTCGCCAATAGAGTCCAAGGCCTCCTTAACTTCCTGCTCATTGAACTCGCGTGTGAGACGAGAGTTCATATTTGGTGTGACCGACTTGGAAACATATGATAAGACATCGTCATTTGCGAGACCTGCAGAAGACATGAACAAACTTTTGTAGTGGTTAGTAATAAAGTTCCCTATCTCCACTTCTCCCTCCACTACTTCTCCTCCATCCTTCCTTAACTTCTTTATCGTGTTAACTTTCTTCCTCTCATTCGCTTGCACGTGGAAAAAATTTGTGTTCTTGTCACCTTTTTCCAACCAGTTCACATGATACCTTTGGCGCCAATATAAATTGTACTGGTCCTCCAATCTGTTAAGTTTATAGCGCAGTAGATGCTCATGGTTAATTTGTTGCTGGTCAAGACGGTCACGCCTGCACTGCTCAAGTTCTCTCCTTGCTTTTCTAATGCGTTCCTTCAATTCTCTAAGGACCTCCCGGTCCCACTTTGTCAGCTTGCCACCCACCTTGCTTAAGCGCTCCTGAACCGAAACACTCCCCTCCTCGAAAGCTACATTCCATGCCTCCTCAACCACCCGCGCACAATCCACCTCCAGCAGCCATTTTGCTTCGAACCGAAACACACCGCCTCCATGTTCCACTCCAACCTCCTTTCCCATACCGTCAGCCATAACTATAATCGGCCGATGATCAGAGTGACGGGGGTCCCCATTTATAACCTCGTATAGAGGGAAGACCCCCCCTCCAATTATTTCACGCCACTGCTTGGTCTAGGCGCTCCCTCGTGTAGCCCTGCACTTGATGCCAGTTGTTGCGCCAGGTAAAGGGGTCACCTTCAACACCCAAATCCTCCAGACCACACACCTCCAAAGTATCTCAGAACGCATCTATACAACCTTGGCTTCGAGCTGGTCCACCCTCCTTCTCATTCGCAAACATAATTTCATTAAAGTCCCCAAGGCAAATCCATGGAAGATCTACCAGACCTTGCAATGATCTCAATACTTCCCAAGTCTTCCCCTTCTTACCTGCTTTGGACTCCCTGTACATGCTGATAACCCACGAGTATAGGGGATCGTAATAGTTTTCGAGGGTAGAGTATTCAACCCAAATTTATTGATTCGACACAAGGGGAGCCAAAGAATATTCTCAAGGGTTAGCAGTTGAGTTGTCAATTCAACCACACCTGGAAAACTTAATATCCGCAGCAAAGTATTTACTAGCAAAGTAATATGGAAGTAAATGTAACAATAGCAGTTTTGTAGTAATTGTAATAGTGGCAACGGTAAAGTAACTAAGCAAAGATCAATATGTGAAAAGCTCGTAGGCATTGGATCAGTGATGGATAATTATGTCGGATGCGATTCCTCATGCAACAGTTATAACATAGGGTGACACAGAACTAGCTCCAGTTCATCAATGTAATGTAGGCATGTATTTGAATATAGTCATACGTGCTTATGGAAAATAACTTGCATGACATCTTTTGTCCTACCCTCCCGTTGCAGCGGGGTCCTATTGGAAACTAAGGGATATTAAGGCCTCCTTTTAATAGAGTACCGGACCAAAGCATTAACACTTAGTGAATAAATGAACTCCTCAAACTACGGTCATCACCGGTAAGTATCCCGATTTATTGTCACTTCGGGGTTAACGGTGTTGGGTTTCGTAATAATTTCAAAAAAATTCCTATGCACACGCAAGATCATGGTGATGCATAGCAACGATAGGGGGAGAGTGTGATCTACGTACCCTTGTAGATCGACAACGGAAGCGTTAACTTGGTTGATGTAGTCGTACGTCTCCACGGCTCGACCGATCAAGCACCGAAACTACGGCACCTCCGAGTTCTAGCACACGTTCAGCTCGATGACGATCCCCGGACTCCGATCCAGCAAAGTGTTGGGGAAGAGTTCCGTCAGCACGACGGCGTGGTGACGATCTTGATGTACTACCGTCGCAGGGCTTCGCCTAAGCACTGCTACAATATTATCGAGGACTATGGTGGAAGGGGGCACCGCACACGACTAAGAATATGATCACGTGGATCAACTTGTGTCTCTAGGGGTGCCCCGTGCCTCCGTATATAAAGGCTCAAAGGGGGGGGCTGGCCGGCCAAGAGGTGGCGCGCCAGGAGGAGTCCTACTCCTTCCGGGAGTAGGACCCCCCCCCTTTCCTAGTTGGAATAGGATTCGCGGAGGGGGGAAAAGAGGAGAGAGAGAGGAGGAAGGGGGGGGCGACCCCCTCTCCTTGTCCTATTCGGACCAAGGGGGGGGAGGGGTGCGCGGCCCATCTCTGGCCACCTCTCCTCTCTTCCACTAAGGCCCACTAAGGCCCATATACCTCCCGGGGGGTTCCGGTAACCTCCCAGTACTCCGGTAAAATCCCGATTTCACCCGGAACACTTCCGATATCCAAACATAGGCTTCCAATATATCAATCTTTATGTCTCGACCATTTCGAGACTCCTCGTCATGTCCGTGATCACATCCGGGACTCCGAACAAACTTCGGTACATCAAAAATGCATAAACTCATAATATAACTGTCATCGTAACCTTAAGCGTGCGGACCCTACGGGTTCGAGAACAATGTAGACATGACCGAGACACGTCTCTGGTCAATAACCAATAGCGGAACCTGGATGCTCATATTGGCTCCTACA
Organism: Triticum urartu; assembly: GCF_003073215.2. Classification (NCBI taxonomy): domain Eukaryota; kingdom Viridiplantae; phylum Streptophyta; class Magnoliopsida; order Poales; family Poaceae; genus Triticum; species Triticum urartu. The sequence goes on from NC_053027.1 coordinate 100,004,804, forward strand.
TATTCTATGAAGATCTTTTATCGGTCAGACCGCATAACAACATACGTTGTTCCCTTTGTCATCGGTATGTTACTTGCCCGAGATTCGATCGTCGGTATCCCATACCTAGTTCAATCTTGTTACCGGCAAGTCTCTTTACTCGTTCCGTAATACATCACCCCGCAACTAACTCATTAGTTGTAATGCTTGCAAGGCTTCAGTGATGTGCATTACCAAGAGGGCCCAGAGATACCTCTCCGACAATCGGAATGACAAATCCTAATCTCGAAATACGCCAACCCAACATGTACCTTTGGAGACACCTGTAGAGCTCCTTTATAATCACCCAGTTATGTTGTGACGTTTGGTAGCACACAAAGTGTTCCTCCGGCAAACGGGAGTTGCATAATCTCATAGTCATAGGAACATGTATAAGTCATGAAGAAAGTAATAGCAACATACTAAACGATCGGGTGCTAAGCTAATGGAATGGGTCATGTCAATCAGATCATTCAACTAATGATGTGATCCCGTTAATCAAATGACAACTCTTTGTCCATGGTTAGGAAACATAACCATCTTTGATTAACGAGCTAGTCAAGTAGAGGCATACTGTGACACTCTGTTTGTCTATGTATTCACACATGTATTATGTTTGCGGTTAATACAATTCTAGCATGAATAATAAACTTTTGATGATATAAGGAAATAAATAATAACTTTATTATTTCCTCTAGGGCATATTTCCTTCAGTCTCCCACTTGCACTAGAGTCAATAATCTAGATCACATCACCATGTGATTAACATCGATAGTTCACATCATCATGTGATTAACACCCATAGTTCACATCGCCATGTGACCAACACCCAACGGGTTTACTAGATTCAGTAATCTAGTTCACATCGCTATGTGATTAACACCCAAAGAGTACTAAGGTGTGATCATGTTTTGCTTGTGAGAGAATTTTAGTCAACGGGTCTGCCATACTCAGATCCGTATGTATTTTGCAAATATCTATGTCAACAATGCTCTGCACGGAGCTACTCTAGCTAATTGCTCCCACTTTCAATATGTATCCAGATTGAGACTTAAAGTTATCTATATCAGTGTCAAAACTTGCATCGATGTAACTCTTTACGACGAACCTTTTGTCACCTCCATAATCGAGAAACATATCCTTACTCCACTAAGGATAATTTTGACCGTTGTCCAGTGATCCACTCCTAGATCACTATTGTACTCCCTTGCCAAAATCAGTGTAGGGTATACAATAGATCTGGTACACAGCATGGCATACTTTATAGAACCTATGGCTGAGGCATAGGGAATGACTTTCATTCTCTTTCTATCTTCTGCCGTGGTCGGGCTTTGAGTCTTACTCAATTTCATACCTTGTAACACAGGTAAGAACCCTTTCTATGACTGTTCCATTTTGAACTACTTCAAAATCTTGTCAAGGTATGTACTCATTGAAAAAAAACTTATCAGGCGTCTTGATCTATCTCTATAGATCTTGATGCTCAATATGTAAGCAGCTTCACCGAGGTCTTTCTTTGAAAAACTCCTTTCAAACACTCCTTTATGCTTTGCAGAATAATTCTACATTATTTCCGATCAACAATATGTCATTCACATATACTTATCAGAAATGTTGTAGTGCTCCCACTCACTTTCTTGTAAATACAGGCTTCTCTGAAAGTCTTTATAAAACCAAATGCTTTGATCACACTATCAAAGCGTTTATTCCAACTCCGAGAGGCTTGCACCAGTCCATAAATGGATCGCTGGAGCTTGCACACTTTGTTAGCTCCCTTTGGATCGACAAAACCTTCTGGTTGCATCATATACAACTCTTCTTCTAGAAATCCATTCAGGAATGCAGTTTTGACATCCATCTGTCAAATTTCATAATCATAAAATGCGGCAATTGCTAACATGATTCGGACAGACTTAAGCATCGCTACGGGTGAGAAAGTCTCATCGTAGTCAATCCCTTGAACTTTGTCAAAAACCTTTTGCGACAATTCTAGCTTTGTAGATAGTAACACTACTATCAGCGTCCGTCTTCCTCTTGAAGATCCATTTATTTTCTATGGCTTGCCGATCATCGGGCAAGTCAACCAAAGTCCATACTTTGTGCTCATACATGGATCCCATCTCAGATTTCATGGACTCAAGCCATTTTGCAGAATCTGGGCTCACCATCGCTTCTTCATAGTTCGCAAGTTCGTCATGGTCTAGTAACATGACTTCCAGAACAGGATTACCGTACCACTCTGGTGCGGATCTCACTCTGGTTTACCTATGAGATTCGGTAGTGACTTGATCTGAAGTTACATGATCATCATCATTAGCTTCCTCACTAATTGGTGTAGTAGTCACAAGAACAGATTTCTGTGATGAACTACTTTCCAATAAGGGAGATGGTACAATTACCTTATCAAGTTTTCTACTTTCCTCCCACTCACTTCTTTCGAGAGAAACTCCTTCTCTGGAAAGGATCCATTCTTAGCAACGAATGTCTTGCCTTCGGATCTGTGATAGAAGGTGTACCCAATAGTCTCCTTTGGGTATCCTATGAAGACATATTTCTCCGATTTGGGTTTGAGCTTATCAGGATGAAACTTTTTCATATAAGCATCACAATCCCAAACTTTAAGAAACGACAACTTTGGTTTCTTGCCAAACCACAGTTCAGATTGTGTCGTCTCAACGGACTTAGATGGTGCCCTTTTAAACGTGAATGCAGTTGTCTTTAATGCATAACCCCAAAACGATAGTGGTCAATCGGTAAGAGACATCATAGGTCGCACCATATCTAATAAAGTACGGTTATGACGTTCGGACACACCATTATGCTGTGGTGTTCCAGGTGGCGTGAGTAGTGAAACTATTTCATATTGTTTTAACTGAAGACCAAACTCATAACTCAAATACTCTTCTCCACGATCAGACCGTAGAAACTTTATTTTCTTGTTATGATGATTTTCCACTTCACTCTGAAATTCTTTGAACTTTTCAAATGTTTCAGACTTATGTTTCATCAAGTAGATATACTCATATCTGCTCAAATCATCTGTGAAGATCAGAAAATAATGATACCTGTCGCGAGTCTCAATATTCATCGGACCACATACATCAGTATGTATGATTTCCAACAAATTTGTTGCTCGCTCCATTGTTCCGAAGAACGGAGTCTTAGTCATCTTGCCCATGAGGCATGGTTCGCAAGTATCAACTGATTCATAATCAAGTGATTCCAAAAGCCCATCAGCATGGAGTTTCTTCATGCGCTTTACACCAATATGACCTAAACAGCAGTGCCACAAATAAATTGCACTATCATTATTAACTTTGCATCTTTTGGTTTTGATGTTATGATTATGTGTATTACTACGATCGAGATCCAACAAACTATTTTCATTGGGTGTGTAACCATATAAGGTTTTATTCATGTAAACAGAACAACAATTTATTCTCTTACTTAAATGAATAACCGTATTACAATAAACATGATCAAATCATATTCATGCTCAACGCAAACACCAAATAACACTTATTTAGGTTCAACACTAATCCCAAAAGTATAGGGAGTGTGCGATGATGATCATATCAATCTTGGAACCACTTCCAACACACATCGTCACTTCACCCTTAACTAGTCTCTGTTTATTCTGCAACTCCCGTTTCGAGTTACTAATCTTAGCAACTGAACTAGTATCTATTACTGAGGGGTTGCTATAAACACTAGTAAAGTACATATCAATAACATGTATATCAAATATACTTATGTTCACTTTTGCCATCCTTCTTATCCGCCAATCACTTGGGGTAGTTCTGCTTCCAGTGACCAGTCCCTTTGCAGTAGAAGCACTTAGTCTCAGGCTTAGGATCAGACTTGGGCTTCTTCTCTTGAGCAGCAACTTGCTTGCCGTTCTTCTTGAAGTTCCCCTTCTTCCCTTTGCCCTTTTCTTGAAACTAGTGGTCTTGTCAACCATCAACACTTGATGTTTTTTCTTGGTTTCTACCTTCGTTGATTTCAGCATCACGAAGAGCTTGGGAGTTGTTTTCGTTATCCCTTGCATATTATAGTTCATCACGAAGTTCTACTAACTTGGTGATGGTGAATAGAGAATTCTGTCAATCACTATCTTATCTGGAAGATTAACTCCCACTTGATTCAAGCGATTGTAGTACCCAGACAATCTGAGCACATGCTCACTAGTTGAGCGATTCTCCTCCATCTTTTAGCTATAGAACTTGTTGGAGACTTCATATCTCTCAACTCGGGTATTTGTTTGAAATATTAACTTCAACTCCTGGAATATCTCATATGGTCCATGACGTTCAAAACGTCTTTGAAGTCCCGATTCTAAGCTATTTAAGTATGGTGCACTAAACTATCAAGTAGTCATCATATTGAGCTAGCCAAACGTTCATAACGTCTGCATCTGCTCCTGCAATAGGTCTGTCACCTAGCGGTGCATCAAGGACATAATTCTTCTGTGCAGCAATGAGGATAAACCTCAGATCACGGATCCAATCCGCATCATTGCTACTAACATCTTTCAACACAATTTTCTCTAGGAACATATCAAAATAAACACAGGGAAGCAACAACGCGAGCTATTGATCTATAACATAATTTGCAAAATACTACCAGGACTAAGTTCATGATAAATTTAAGTTCAATTTAATCATATTACTTAAGAACTCCCACTTAGATAGACATCCCTCTAATCCTCTAACTGATTACGTGATCCAAATCAACTAAACCATGTCCGATCATCACATGAGATGGAGTAGTTTCATTGGTGAACATCGCTATGTTGATCATATCTACTATATGATTCACGCTCGACCTTTCGGTCTCCGTGTTCCGAGGCCATATCTGTATATGCTTGGCTCGTCAAGTATAACCTGAGTATTCCGCGTGTGCAACTGTTTTGCACCCGTTGTATTTGAACGTAGAGCCTATCACACCCGATCATCACGTGGTGTCTCAGCACGAAGAACTTTCGCAACGGTGCATACTCAGGGAGAACACTTCTTGATAATTAGTGAGAGATCATCTTATAATGCTACCATCAATCAAAGCAAGATAAGATGCATAAAAGATAAACATCACATGCAATCAATATAAGTGATATGATATGGCCATCATCATCTTGTGCTTGTGATCTCCATCTCCGAAGCACCGTCATGATCACCATCATCACTGGCGCGACACCTTGATCTCCATCGTAGCATCGTTGTCGTCTCGCCAATCTCATGCTTCCACGACTATCGCTACCGCTTAGTGATAAAGTAAAGCATTACAGCGTGATTGCATTGCATACAATAAAGCGACAACCATATGGCTCCTGCCAGTTGCCGATAACTCGGTTACAAAACATGATCATCTCATACAATAAAATTTAGCATCATGTCTTGACCATATCACATCACAACATGCCCTGCAAAAACAAGTTAGACGTCCTCTACTTTGTTGTTGCAATTTTTACGTGGCTGCTACGGGCTTAAGCAAGAACCAATCTTACCTACGCATCAAAACCACAACGATAGTTTGTCAAGTTGGTGCTGTTTTAACCTTCGCAAGGACCGGGCGTAGCCACACTCGGTTCAACTAAAGTTGGAGAAACTGTCACCCAATAGCCACCTTTGTGCAAAGCACGTCGGGAGAACCGGTCTCGCGTAAGCGTACGCGTAATGTCGGTCCGGGCCGCTTCGTCCAACAATACTGCCGAACCAAAGTATGACATGCTGGTAAGCAGTATGACTTATATCGCCCACAACTCACTTGTGTTCTACTCGTGCATATAACATCAACACATAAAACCTAGGCTCTGATACCACTGTTGGGTTTCGTAATAATTTCAAAAAAATTCCTACGCACATGCAAGATCATGGTGATGCATAGCAACGATAGGGGGAGAGTGTGATCTACGTACCCTTGTAGATCGACAACGGAAGCGTTAACTTGGTTGATGTAGTCGTTCGTCTCCACGACTCGACCGATCAAGCACCGAAACTACGGCACCTCCGAGTTCTAGCACACGTTCAGCTCGATGACGATCCCCGGACTCCGATCCAGCAAAGTGTCGGGGAAGAGTTCCGTCAGCACGACGGCGTGGTGACGATCTTGATGTACAACCGTCGCAGGGCTTCTCCTAAGCACTGCTACAATATTATCGAGGACTATGGTGGAAGGGGGCACCGCACACGACTAAGAATATGATCACGTGGATCAACTTGTGTCTCTAGGGGTGCCCCATGCCTCCATATATAAAGGCTCAAAGGGGGGGGCTGGCCGGCCAAGAGGTGGCGCGCCAGGAGGAGTCCTACTCCTTCCGGGAGTAGGACTCCCCCCTTTTCTAGTTGGAATAGGATTCGCGGAGGGGGGAAAAGAGGAGAGACAGAGGAGGAAGGGGGGCCAGCCCCCTCTCCTTGTCCTATTCGGACCAAGGGGGGGGGGGGAGGGGCGCGCGGCCCATCTCTAGCCACCTCTCCTCTCTTCCACTAAGGCCCACTAAGGGCCATATACCTCCCGGGGGGGTTCCGGTAACCTCCCGGTACTCCGGTAAAATCCCGATTTCACCCGGAACACTTCCGATATCCAAACATAGGCTTCCAATATATCAATCTTTATGTCTCGACCATTTCGAGACTCCTCGTCATGTCCGTGATCACATCCGGGACTCCGAACAAACTTCGGTACATCAAAAATGCATAAACTCATAATATAACTGTCATCGTAACCTTAAGCGTGCGGACCCTATGGGTTCGAGAACAATGTAGACATGACCGAGACACGTCTCTTGTCAATAACCAATAGCGGAACCTGGATGCTCATATTGGCTCCTACATATTCTACGAAGATCTTTTATCGGTCAGGCCGCATAACAACATACGTTGTTCCCTTTGTCATCGGTATGTTACTTGCCCGAGATTCGATCGTCGGTATCCCATACCTAGTTCAATCTTGTTACTGGCAAGTCTCTTTACTCGTTCCGTAATACATCATCCCGCAACTAACTCATTAGTTGCAATGCTTGCAAGGCTTCAGTGATGTGCATTACCGAGAGGGCCCAGAGATACCTCTCCGACAATCGGAGTGACAAATCCTAATCTCGAAATACGCCAACCCAACATGTACCTTTGGAGACACCTGTAGAGCTCCTTTATAATCACCCAGTTATGTTGTGACGTTTGGTAGCACACAAAGTGTTCCTCCGGCAAACGGGAGTTGCATAATCTCATAGTCATAGGAACATGTATAAGTCATGAAGAAAGTAATAGCAACATACTAAACGATCGGGTGCTAAGCTAATGGAATGGGTCATGTCAATCAGATCATTCAACTAATGATGTGATCCCGTTAATCAAATGACAACTCTTTGTCCATGGTTAGGAAACATAACCATCTTTGATTAACGAGCTAGTCAAGTAGAGGCATACTGGTGACACTCTGTTTGTCTATGTATTCACACATGTATTATGTTTCCGGTTAATACAATTCTAGCATGAATAATAAACTTTTATCATGATATAAGGAAATAAATAATAACTTTATTATTGCCTCTAGGGCATATTTCCTTCAAACGGATCATAACACATAATAGGTGACTATTGACTTGCAAGATAGGATCAAGAACTCTCATATATTCATGAAAACATAATAGGTTCAGATCTGAAATCATGGCACTCGGGCCCTAGTGTCAAGCATTAAGCATAGCAAAGTCATAGCAACATCAATCTCAGAACATAATGGATACTAGGGATCAAACCCTAACAAAACTAACTCGATTACATGATAAATCTCATCCAAACCATCACCGTCCAGCAAGCCTACGATGTAATTACTCACGCACGGCGGTGAGCATCATGAAATTGGTGATGGAGGAAGGTTGATGATGACGACGGTGACAGATTCTCCTCTCCGGAGCCCCAAACGGACTCCAGATCAACCCTCCCGAGAGAGATTAGGGCTTGGAGGCGGCTCCGAGTCATAAAATGCGATGAATTCTTCTCTCTGATTTTTTTCTCCCCGAACGTGAATATATAGAGTTGGAGTTGACGTCGGTGGAGCCTCAGGGGGCCCACGAGACAGGGGTGCGCCCCCACCCTCGTGGACAGGGTGTGGGCCCCTTGGTGTTGATTCTTCCGCCGGTATTTTTTATTAATTGAAAAAATATTCTCCGTTGATTTTCAGGTCATTCCAGAACTTTTATTTCTGCACAAAAATAACACCATGGCAATTCTGCTGAAAACAGCGTCAGTCCGGGTTAGTTCCATGCAAATCATGCAAGTTAGAGTCCAAAACAAGGGCAAAAGTGTTTGGAAAAGTAGATACGTTGGAGACGTATCACATGCCGTCAACCTCCACTGCACTCAGTTGTCCTCCACCACCACTGCATCTATGTAATACTTGTCTTTCCATCTCAATCTCACATCAACCCCTCTCCGCCAAAAGAGCGCAAGCCCGCCCCTGCGCCCAACCGGATCCTTCACCACTGATACGTCCATTTTGCATCATGCTTTTATATCAATATTTATTGCATTATGGGCTGTTATTACACATTATGTCACAATACTTATGCCTATTCTCTCTTATTTTACAAGGTTTACATAAAGAGGGAGAATGCCGGCAGCTGGGATTCTGGCTGGAAAAGGAGCAAATATTAGAGACCTATTCTGCACAGCTCCAAAAGTCCTGAAACTTCACGGATGATGTTTTCCAAATATATAAAAAACATTGAGCACAAGAACTTCACCAGGGGGTCCACACCCTGCCCACGAGGGTGGGGGGCGCGCACTACCCCCTGGGCGCGCCCCTACCTCGTGGGCCCCCTGGTGGCCCTCCGGTGACCATCTTCTGCTATATGGACTCTTTCGATGGAAAAAAATCATAAGCCATCTTCTCGGACGAAACTCCGCCCCACGAGGCGGAACCTTGGCGGAACCAATCTAGGGTTCTGGCGGGGCTGTTCTGCCGGGGAAACTTCCCTCCCGGAGGGGGAAATCATTGCCATCATCATCACCAACACTCCTCTCATCGGGAGAGGGCAATCTCCATCAACATCTTCTTCAGCACCATCTCATCTCTGAACCCTAGTTCATCTCTTGTATCCAATTCTTGTCTACAAGTCCAGGATTGGTGCTAGTAGGTTGCTAGTAGTGTTAATTACTCCTTGTAGTTGATACTAGTTGGTTTAATTGGTGGAAGATCATATGTTCAGATCCTATATGCACATTAATACCCCTCTGATTATGAACATGTTTATGATTTGTGAGTAGTTATTTTTGTTCCTGAGGACATGGGAGAAGTCTTGCTATTAGTAGTCATGTGAATTTGGTATTCGTTCGATATTTTCATGAGATGTATGTTGTCTCTCCTCTAGTGGTGTTATGTGAACGTCGACTACATGACACTTCACCATTGTTTGGGCCTAGAGGAAAGCATTGGGAAGTAATAAGTAGATGATGGGTTGCTAGAGTGACAGAAGCTTAAACCCTAGTTTATGCGTTGCTTCGTAAGGGGCTGATTTGGATCCATATGTTTCATGCTATGATTAGGTTTACCTTAATACTTTTGTTGTATTTGCGGATGCTTGCAATAGAGGTTAATCATAAGTGGGATGCTTGTCCAAGTAAGGGTAGCACCCAAGCACCGGTCCACCCACATACCAAATTATCAAAGTACCAAACGCGAATCATATGAGCATGATGAAAACTAGCTTGACGATATTCCCATGTGTCCTCTGATACGTCTCCAACGTATCTATAATTTTTGATTGCTCCATGCTATATTATCTACTGTTTTAGACATTATTGGGCTTTATTATCCACTTTTATATTATTTTTGGGACTAACCTATTAACCGGAGGCCCAGCCCAGAATTGCTGTTTTTTGCATGTTTTAGGGTTTCGAAGAAAAGGAATATCAAACGAAGTCCAAACGGAATGAAACCTTCGGAAACGTGATTTTCCCATCAGATAAGATCCAGGAGACTTGGACCCTCCATCAAGAAAGCCACGAGGTGGTCACGAGGGTAGGAGGCGCCCCCCTAGGGCGCGCCCCCTGCCTCGTGGGCCCCTCGAAGCTCCACCGACGTACTTCTTCCTCCTATATATATCCACGTACCCCAAAACAATCGGGGACAGAGCAAAAAACATAATTCCACCGCCGCAACTTTCTGTATCCACGAGATCCCATCTTGGGGCCTATTCCGGAGCTCTGCCGGAGGGGGCATCGATCACGGAGGGCTTCTACATCATCATCCAAGCCCCTCCGATGAAGTGTGAGTAGTTTACTTCAGACCTACGGGTCCATAGCCAGTAGCTAGATGGCTTCTTCTCTCTTTTTGGATCTCAATACAATGTTCTCCCCCTCTCTCGTGGAGATCTATTCGATGTAATCTTCTTTTTGCGGTGTGTTTGTTGAGACCGATGAATTGTGGGTTTATGATCAAGTCTATCTATGAATAATATTTGAATCTTCTCTGAATTCTTTTATGTATGATTGGTTATCTTTGCAAGTCTCTTCGAATTATCAGTTTGGTTTGGCCTACTAGATTGGTTATTCTTGCCATGGGAGAAGTGCTTAGCTTTGGGTTCGATCTTGCGGTGTCCTTTCCCAGTGACAGAAGGGGAAGCAAGGAACGTATTGTATCGTTGCCATCGAGGATAACAAGATGGTTTTTTTATCATATTGCATGAAACTATCCCTCTACATCATGTCATCTTGCTTAAGGTGTTACTCTGTTTTTAACTTAATACTCTAGATGCATGCTGGATAGCGGTCGATGAGTGGAGTAATAGTAGTAGATGCAGAATTGTTTCGGTCTACTTGTCTCGGACGTGATGCCTATATACATGATCATACCTAGATATTCTCATAACTATGCTAAATTCTGTCAATTGCTCAACAGTAATTTGTTCACCCACCGTAGAATACTTGTGCTCTTGAGAGAAGCCACTAGTGAAACCTATGGCCCCCGGGTCTCTTTCTCATCATATCAATCTCCGTCACTTTATTATTGCTTTGCTTTTACTTTGCTTTTACTTTATTTACTTTGCATCTCTATACCAAAAATACCAAAAATATTATTTATCATCTCTATCAGATCTCACTTTCGTAAGTGACCGTGAAGGGATTGACAACCCCTAAGCGCGTTGGTTGCGTTGAGCTATTGTTTTTGTGTAGGTACGAGGGACTCGAGCGTAGCCTCCTACTGGATTGATACCTTGGTTCTGAAAAACTGAGGGAAATACTTACGCTACTTTGCTGCATCATCCCTTCCTCTTCGGGGAAATCCAACGCAGTGCTCAAGAGGTAGCATCCTCGGGAGCGCTTTACATCATATAAGAGTTTGTCCAGGCTTGTCCTTTGCTACAAAAAGGATTGGGCCACCTTGCTGCACCTTATTTACTTTTGTTACTTGTTGCTCGTTACAAATTATCTTATCACAAAACTATCTGTTATCACTTATTTCAGTACTTGCAGAGAATACCTTGCTGGAAAGCGCTTATCATTTCCTTCCGCTCCTCGTTGGGTTCGACACTCTTACTTATCGAAAGGACTACGATAGATCCCCTATACTTGTGGGTCATCAAGACTCTTTTCTGGCGCCGTTGCCGGGGAGTGAAGTGCCTTTAGTAGGTGGAATTTGGTAAGGAAAAATTTATATAGTGTGCTGAAATTTACTGTCACTTGTTACTATGGAAAGTAATCCTCTGAGGAGCTTGTTCGTGGTATCTTCACCCCGACCAGTAGAGCAAAGAGTTGCTCCTCAACCTACTAAACCTACTGAAAATGAAAATGCTTGCTTTGAAATTCCTTTGGGTATGGTAGAAAAACTGCTAGCTAATCCTTTTTTGGGAGATGGAACAAAACATCTTGATGAGCATCTAATATATGTGGATGAAGTTTGTGGATTATTTAAGCTTACAGGTGTACCCAGAGATGTTGTTAAGAAGAAGTGAGGGAGTCCTGGATTAGGGGGTCTCCAGGCAGCCAGACTATCTCCATTGGCCGGACTGTTAGACTATGAAGATACAAGATTGAAGACTTCGTCTCGTGTCTGGATGGGACTCTACTTGGCGTGGAAGGCAAGCTAGGCAATGCGTATATGGATATCTCCTCCTTTGTAACCGACCTTGTGTAACCCTAACCCTCTCCGGTGTCTATATAAACCGGAGGGCTTTAGTCCGTAGGACAGCAATCACAATATACAATCATACCGTAGGCTAGCTTCTAGGGTTTAGCCTCTCTGATCTCGTGGTAGATCCACTCTTGTAACACCCATATCATCAATATCAATCAAGCAGGATGTAGGGTTTTACCTCCATCAAGAGGGCCCGAACCTGGGTAAAACTTCGTGTCCCTTGCCTCCTGTTACCATCCGGCCTAGACGCACAGTTCGGGACCCCCTACCCAAGATCCGCCGGTTTTGACACCGACATTGGTGCTTTCATTGAGAGTTCCACTGTGTCATCGCCGTTAGGCTTGATGGCTCCTACTATCATCGGTAGTGATGCGGTCCAGGGTGAGACTTTTCTCCCCGGATAGATCTTCGTATTTGGCGGCTTTGCACTGCGGGCTAATTCGCTTGGCCATCTGGAGCAGATTGAAAGCTACGCCCCTGGCCATCAGGTCAGATTTGGAAGTTTGAACTACACGGCCGACATCCGCGGAGACTTGATCTTCGACGGATTCGAGCCACAGCCGGGCGCGCCGCACTGTCTCGATAGGCATGACCTAGCTCTGCCACCGGACGGTACTCCAGAGGCCGCGCCCACACCAGCTCCGACCCTTAGCTCGGAGCCAACTGCGCCAATCGAGGACGGGTGGCTAGACACCGCCTCAAGGGCTGCAGTCTTGACGGCGATCGAGCCAAACACCAGCATAATCCTCTACGCAGCCCGTGACTCCAAGGTGCCGGACTCTCTTTCGGACCCCGAACCATCCGCACCCCTACCAATCGAATCCGAGTGGGTGCCGATCATGGAATTCACCCTTCGGCAACATTATGAATTCACTAAGGTCTCTCTCATTGTCAGGAGAGCCCTGGCCGGATTATGGCCAACAGGACTGGGATGCGGATGACGAAGAAATTTGACGCCCACCCACCACCCACTTTGTAGCCACTGTCGATGATTTAACCGACATGCTCGACTTCGACTCCGAAGATATCGACGGTTTGGACGACGATGTAGGAGACGAACATGAACCAGCACCTATAGGGCACTGGAAAGCCACCTCGTCGTATGACATATACATGGTGGATACACCCAATGAAGGCAACGGCGACGAGATAGCGGAGGATGACCCCTCCAAGAAGCAACCCAAGCGCCGACGTCAGCGGCGCCGCTCTAAATCCCGCCAAAGCAAAAGTGGTGATACCGGCGCAGGAGACAATAACACTTCGGATAGCACCAAAGACAACGAAAACCCCCTCCAGCAAGAGTTAGATCAGGAGGATGAAGGTGCCAGCTCTCCTGAGAGAGCGGCTGGCGGAGAGGAGGAGGATGACAATTACATGCCCCCCTCCGAAGATGAGGCAAGCCTCGGCGACGATGAATTCGCCATACCAGAGGATCCTGTCGAACAAGAGCGCTTCAAGCGCAGGCTTATGGCCACGGCAAATAGCCTGAAGAAAAAGCAGCAGCAGCAGCTTCAAGCTAATCAGGATCTGCTAGTTGACAAATGGACTGAAGTCCTCGCGGCCGAGGAATATAAACTCGAGCGTCCCTCCAAGAGTTACCCAAGGCGCAGGTTACTACCCCGACTAGAGGAAGAAGCGTATGATACGGCTGATCGGCCACCTCGTGGCCGCAATAGAGAGGCATTCCAGCCAAAAGCTCAGCCCCCACCCCAACACCATTTAAATAAAAAGGCATGGGGAGATATGCCAGACCTGCGAGACATATTGGAGGACAAAGCAAAGCATTCAAGATCGATCTACGGATCACGAGGGCGCACCACTCTGCGAGACGGTAAATGTCACGCCGGATACAGTAAAAGCAAATCCGGCCGGGCCGAACACAGCGGGCAAGACCCATTCGAGCTGCGTCGTGATATAGCCCAATACAGAGGCGCCGCACACCCCTTATGATTCACAGACGAAGTAATGGAACATCAATTCCCAGAAGGTTTCAAACCTGTAAACATTGAATCATACGACGGCACAATAGATCGCGCAGTATGGATTGAGGGCTTCCTCCTCCACATCCACATGGCCCGCGGTGATGACTTACATGCCATCAAGTACCTCCCACTAAAACTCAAAGGACCAGCGCGACATTGGCTTAATAGCTTGCCAGCGGACTCCATTAGCTGTTGGGAAGATCTGGAAGCCGCATTCCTCGACAACTTTCAGGGCACTTATGTGCGACCACCAGACGTCGATGACTTGAGCCACATAATTTAGCAGCCAGAAGAGTCAGCCAGGCAATTCTGGACTCGGTTCCTTACAAAGAAAAACCAAATCGTCGATTGTCCGGATGCGGAGGCCTTAGCGGCTTTCAAGCACAACATCCGAGACAAGTGGCTAGCCCGGCACCTTGGACAGGAAAAGCCGAAATCTATGGCAGCCCTCACGACGCTCATGACCCGCTTTTGTGCGGGAGAAGACAGTTGGCTGGCTCGCAGTAACAACATATCAAAGAACCATGGTACCTTAGATACCAAGGACGGCAACAGCAGGTCACGTTGCAACAAGCATAAGCGCCGCATTAACGGCGAAAGTACTGAGGATACGGCAGTCAATGCCGGATTCAAAGGCTCTAAACCCGGTCAGCGGAAAAAGCCATTCAAACAAAGTACGCCGGGTCCGTCCAATTTGGACCGTATACTCGATCGCTCGTGTCAAATACACGGCACCCCAGACAAGCCAGCCAATCACACCAACAGGGATTGTTGGGTGTTCAAGCAGGCCAGCAAGTTAATTGCCGAAAACAAGGACAAGGGGCCGCATAGCAATGACGAGGAAGAACCCCGACAGCCGCACACTGGAGGACAGAAGAGGTTTCCCCCGCAAGTGCGGACGGTGAACATGATATACGCAACCCACATCCCCAAGAGGGAGCGGAAGCATGCGCTCAGGGACGTATATGTGTTGGAGCCAGTCGCCCCAAAGTTCAACCCGTGGTCCTCCTGTCCGATCACCTTCGATCGCAGGGACCACCCCACTAGTATCTGTCACGGAGGATTCGCCGCACTGGTCCTAGACCCAATCATCAACGGATTTCACCTCACTCGAGTCCTCATGGACGGCGGTAGCAGTCTGAACCTGCTTTATCAGGACACAGTGCGCAAAATGGGTATAGAACCCTCAAGGATCAAACCCACAAAGATGACCTTTAAAGGCGTCATTCCAGGCGTAGAGGCCCACTGCACAGGCTGAATTACACTGGAAGTGGTTTTCGGATCCTCGGATAACTTTGGAAGCGAAGAGTTAATCTTCGATATAGTCCCGTTCCGCAGTGGTTATCACGCGCTGCTCGGATGAACCGCATTCGCTAGATTCAATGTGGTACCACATTATGCATACCTCAAGCTCAAGATGCCAGGACCTCGCGGAGTTATTACAGTCAATGGAAACACAAAGCGCTCTCTCTGAACAGAGGAGCATACCACGGCCCTCGCAGCAGAAGCGCAAAGCAGCCTCTCAAGGCAATCTACCAGTTCGGCGTTTCAAAGCCCGGACACCTTCAAGCGCGCTCGGGGCAATCGGCAAATAGACCGCCTGGCGTGATCTGAGCTCGCGTAGAGATACGACAGCCACTCCAATCCCAGCCCAACGACGTTGTTCGTGCCGCGTGTACATAATTACGCATTAAAAATACCATGGGCACAGATGGGGAGGGGGAGGCACAACTACGACACGCCCCAAAATGCGGCCTAAACCGCACCAGGGGCTTCCCGTTTGGTTATTTTTCTTTTTATTTCAGGACTTCAATCTCTGGAAACACTGTCCGGCAGCTCTATTGCCGAACACATGCTACATCAACCAAGGAGGCTGACGACTACGGAATTCCTGGGTGGATTACAGATTTCATATAATTCCTCAGCTCGCCCTTGGAAGGGACATAGTTCTACTCTTTTGCTCATTACACTATCTGTATCACTCTGCTTTAATGCAATTTTTTAATATACAATGCATGACATTACGACTATTATCGCATTTTTGTTATATGTATACATATCTACGTGTTCATTAATGACGCCTAGCAACCGTACACTCTGGTACGGCCAATGCACCAGGGGCTTACGTACCCACAATATGGTGTGAAAAGTCCGAACACTTTCACAAGTGCGGCACCCCGGGCTTATAGCATTATATGCATCAGCTCCATGTCTTTGGTCAAATGTTGGGTTTGCCCGGCTCCTATGTTTTGGTACCTTACGTTCCGCTCCATCGGCTAAGGTAGCGCTAGGAGAACTACTGCGATTGTGCCCCAGTTCTGCCAGGCCGAGCACCTCAGTAGAGAAAGCTAAAACTGACTGTCATGATAAGGCGAGAGATTGGTCGCTGTTCGGCGAGGTTTTTCGAGTCCCTAAAGACTTATGCCGCTTAGGGCGAGGGGCCGGCTCCGTCCGTCTTACAGGCGTGTATCGCGCCCCGAATTTGGCCTTCCGAACACCAGGGGCTTCGCCAAAATTTAAAATTATAGAATTCTATGGCTAAGTGAGAGTGATAAAGCAGTATTAGTCCGGTTGCCTTGTTCGTTGTGCTGAGCACCTCCCTCGAAGGACCCAAATATGGGAACAAGAGTGCTCAGGTTTATCCCGAACACCCCAGCACTCGCGATATGGGGACAGAAGCCGAGGACTAGCCATCTCTCAGATTAGATAAACAGCCAAACAGAAGGTAATATTTTAAATTCACACAAGCGTTGCATAGCGCATATGAAACAAGTTTTCATCTCACAGGATAAAAAACGAGCAAGTTTCATTCAAATATTACATTTGCGAACACTCATCCGCGATAAGACGGGCGCCCGGCAGAACACCCTCATAGTACATCTCGGGGTGGCGGTGCTCCTTGCCCTCCGGCGGTCCCTCCTTGATCAGCTTCACGGCGTCTAGCTTGACCCACTGCGTCTTCACACGGGCGAAGGCCCGGCGTGCACCTTCAATGCAGACGGATCGCTTGACGACCTCCAGCCATGGGCAGGCATCCACAAGTCGCCTCACCAGGCCAAAGAAGCTGTTCGGAAGGGCGTCCCCAGGCCATAACCGGACTATGAAACCCTTCATGGCCTGATCGGCCGCCTTATGTAGCTCGGCCATCTGCTTCAGCTGGTCACTCATCGGCACCGGATGTTCGGCCTCAGCATACTGAGACCCAAATAGCTTCTCCGCCGAGCTTCCATCCTCGGCCTGGTAAAATTGTGTGGCATCAGACACACTGCGCGGCAAATCTGCGAATGCTCCTAAACAGCTCCGGATTCGGGTAAGTAATTGGTAAATTACTTTTACATGCTTGCTTTGCATATAGAAAGCCTTACCCGCCGCTATATTCTTCATCGTGTCGATTTCTTGGAGGGCCTTTTGGGCTTCGGCCTTGGCACTCTTCGCGCTCTCATGGGCCACGGCAAGCTCAGACTCTCGCGTCTTCAAGTCAAGCTCCAATGCCTCGTGCTTCGTCACGAGAGCCTGGAGCTCTTGCTGCACCTCGCCCACCCGAGCCTCGTGCCTCTCTCGCTCGGTGCGCTCCTGGGCCGCCTTCTCTTCGGCCTGGGACAGCGCTTGCTTCAGGGTCGCCACCTCGGTCGTGGCCCCTGGCAAACATACAATGATCCTGTCATTTAGCAATCGCGTCCTTTTTCTTATCTATAGACGGGGTATTACTTACCCTTGTTCTCCTCGAGCTGCCTCTTAGCAAGGCCGACCTCTTTCTGGGACCCCTCGAGGGCCTCCTTTAGTACGGCGACCTCCGCAGTCAGTGCGGCGGACGCCAGCAGCGAAGCCTGCATATGCATATTGACATACTTATATTAGACTCCTGCGATATTATTTGATCCTCTGTTCGGCTTTTCTTTGTGAACACCGAACAAAGCATCAGGGCTACTGTCTATGCGGTAACACTTCTACTACATTTTAAAACACTTACCTCAAAGCCTGTTAGAAGGCTAGTACAGGCTTCAGTCAATCCGCTCTTGGCGGACTGAACCTTCTGGATCACCGCACTCATGATAGTGCGGTGCTCCTCCTCGATAGAAGCGCTGCAAAGCGCTTCCAACATAGTGTCTGGCGCCTCTGGGTGGACAGAGGTCACCGGCACAGGCGTCTCACCCTCCTTAGAAGGGGACCGCCTGCCCGAGCTCGGATCCATTGGAGAGTCCGGCGCGGTGTTCGGCTGAGGGCCGAACTCGGAGCTCTCGGGCACCCCGTCCCCTCGGCTCCCGGAGTCCAGAAGGTCGCCTTGAGGCGCCTCCGGGACTGTCCCCCCTCGATCCGGTGCCTCTTGAGACAGCACCTCGGCGTCGTCGGCCGGATGAGGGGAGGTGGCGGTCGGGACTGGATCGCTATCCATGTCTGATGAGCCCAGGGAGCCGTCTGCGGATACCTCGATATTGGCTCGGGGCGGCCTGTACAGTTGAGTTCGGCGTTAGGGAAAGCAATGCGACAAAGGAATCCTATGGGTTACTTTGGTATCTGAACACTTACGATCTCCCCTGGGGCTTTCCCCTGGGCAACCACTCGTCTTCACTTTCGTCGGCGGCGGTGGAGCTGTCCGGAAGGAGCGTCCTCCCCTTCTTGGACCCTTCGGCCTCCCCAGTTGGGGCGGCCTTCCTTTTCTTGTCTTCCCTAGTCAGTGGGGGAGCCTCTTCTTCCTCTTCCTCGTCTTTGGGGGAAGAGTGCGCCGCAGAGTCATCGGACGGTGAGTCCGACGACGCCTGGCGTCGGGAATTCTTTCAAGCTCCCTTGGCCTTCTTGGTCTTCTCCGGCACCTTATAAGGGGCCGGAGTCAACATCTTCGTCAGAAGAGCGTCTGCGGGGCCTTCAGGCAAGGGAGCCGGACAGTCGATCTGTCCGGCCATCTTCTGCCAGTCATGTCAAAATTACGGGAGTTTAGATCCTGCATAGAGCCAATCTATATATATATATAACAAATATCCTATAAGAGGTAAAACAACTTACCGCACTGGTGTGGCGCTTCGCGCTGAATCCGCGATCCTCAGTAATGGGGGGAGGGACTGCGGCGCCCTTGAACAACACCCTCCAGGCATCTTCATGAGTCGTGTCGAAGAGCCTGTTCAGAGTTTGGTGCTGCGCCGGATTGAACTCCCACAAGGTAAACTCCCGTTGTTGGCACGGGAGTATCCGACGAACGAGCATAACCTGGACTATGTTGACAAGCTTGAGCTTCTTATCCACCATGTTCTGAATACATGACTGGAGTCCGGTCAGCTCTTTTGAATTACCCCAGGACAGGCCCTTCTCTTTCCAGGAGGTGAGCCGCATGGGGATGCCAGATCGGAACTCGGGGGCCGCTACCCATGCGGGGTCGCGTGGCTCGATGATATAGAACCACCCCGATTGCCACCCCTTTATGGTGTCCATGAAGGTGCCCTCGAGCCATGTGATGTTGGGCATCTTGCCCACCATGGCGCCTCCGCACTCCGCCTGGCGGCCGCTCACTACCTTCAGCTTGACATTGAAGGTCTTCAGCCATAAGCCGAAGTGGGGCTTGATGCAGAGGAAGGCCTCGCACACGACGATAAACGTCGAGATGTTGAGGATGAAGTTTGGGGCTAGATCATGGAAATCCAGGCCGTAATAAAACATGAGCCCCGGACGAAGGGATGGAGAGGGAATCCTAGTCCGCGGAGGAAATGGGTGAGGAATACCACCCTCTCATGGGGCTCGGGGGTGGGGATGAGCTGTCCCTCATCTGGGAGCCGGTGTGCGATGTCGTCGTGCAGGTATCCGGCTCTCCTCAGTTTCTTGATGTCTCCCTCCATGACGGAGGAGACCATCCACTTGCCTCCTGCTCCGGACATGGTTGGAGAAGGTTGGGATGGAAGTGAGGACTTGGGCGCTAGAGCTCGAGTATGCGGGAGCGGATGAGCAGAGGAGGAAGAAGACATGGATAGAAAGGTGAATCCTTATCCCTTTATATGGGCGGACAAAATTAAACGTCCCCACTTGCCTAGTAAAACTCGCTTATCTCCCAAGCGCCGCAATTGATGGCGCGGTTGGGTTACCCACACCTGTATTGATGAGAATCCCGTAATAAGGGGACACGATCTCTGCTTTGACAAGACGTGTCGAAAAACTGCCTCGCGTTATGTGTGGAGCTGGTTAAGAGAAACGGTTCGAATAATCACCGGGCCACGACGTAACGTCATGTTGCCAAAACAAGCTAGCGGATTAGATCTGCGAAAGCATTATTCTCTCTATTGTGGAATGTGGAACTTATTTTGCACGGTCGGACACTATCCTCGTATTTGACTTCTTCTGTAATGTATTCGGAGAAGGAACCTGCCTTGCAATGCCGAAGACAACTGCGCGCCGGACTCGTCGTCATTGAAGCCTGGTTCAGGGGCTACCGAGGGAGTCCTGGATTAGGGGGTCTCCGGACAGCCGGACTATCTCCATTGGCCGGACTGTTAGACTATGAAGATACAAGATTGAAGACTTCGTCTCGTGTCCGGATGGGACTCTACTTGGCATGGAAGGCAAGCTAGGCAATGCGTATATGGATATCTCCTCCTTTGTAACCGACCTTTTGTAACCCTAACCCTCTCCGGTGTCTATATAAACCTGAGGGCTTTAGTCCGTAGGACAACAATCACAACATACAATCATACCATAGGCTAGCTTCTAGGGTTTAGCCTCTCTGATCTCGTGGTAGATCCACTCTTGTAACACCCATATCATCAATATCAATCAAGCAGGACGTAGGGTTTTACCTCCATCAAGAGGGCCCGAACCTGGGTAAAACTTCGTGTCCCTTGCCTCCTGTTACCATTCGGCCTAGACGCACAGTTCGGGACCCCCTACCCGAGATCCGCCGGTTTTGACACCGACAAGAAGGTCTTCCCTTTATCTTTGAGGGGAGATGCATCGACATGGTATAGGCTATGTGATGATATGGAGTCTTGAAACTACAAACAATTGAAATTGGAATTTCATCAAAAGTTTTATCCTATGCATCTTGTTCATCCTGATCGCAATTATATATATAATTTTTGGCCTCGCGAAGGAGAAAGCATCGCTCAAGCTTGGGGGAGGCTTAAATCAATGTTATATTCATGCCCCAATCATGAGCTCTCAAGAGAAATGATTATTCAAAAATTTTATGCTCGGCTTTCTGATAACAATCGCACCATGCTTGATACTTCCTGTGCTGGCTCTTTTATGATGAAGACTATTGAATTCAAATGGGATTTATTGGAAAGAATTAAATGCACACAATGGTAAGGAGTCAGGTAGGGCACCTAGTTTTTATTGTGTTAAATCTTTTATGGATACTGATATTTTCCGTAAATTTAGCATTAAATATGGACTTGACTCTGAGATAGTAGCTTCTTTCTGTGAATCTTTTGCTGCTTATGTTGATCTCCCCAAGGAGAAGTGGTTTAAATATCATCCTCCCATAGAAGTAAAAGTAGCTGCACCTATTAAATTTGAAGAAAAGACTATTACTTATAATGATCCTATTGTTCCTACTTCTTATGTTGAGAAACCGCCTTTCCCTGTTAGGATCAAGGATCATGCTAAAGCTTCAATTGTGGTTCGTAAAAGCAATATTGAAACATATACACCTTCTAAGCAAGTTAAAGTTGAACCTAATATTGCTATTGTTAAAGATCTCTTGTCTGATAATATAGATGGGCATGTTATTTATTTCTGTGATGAAACTGCTAGAATTGCTAAATCTCGTGATACAGATAAACCTAGACCTGTGATAGGCATGCCTGTTATTTCTGTTAAAATAGGAGATCATTGTTATCATGGCTTATGTGATATGGGTGCTAGTGCTAGTGCAATACCTATTGACTTATACAAAGAAATTATGCATGACATGCACCTGTAGATATTGATATCACAATTAAACTTGCTAATAGAGATACTATTTCACCAATGGAAATTGTTAGAGATGTTGAAGTCTTGTGTGGGAAAACTAAATATCCTGCTGATTTTCTTGTTCTTGGTTCCCCACAAGATAGCTTTTGTCCCATTATATTTGGTAGACCCTTCTTAAATACTGTTAATGCTACCATAGATTGCAAAAGAGATGTTGTTACTATCGGTTTAGATGATATGACTCATGAATTTAATTTTTTAAATTTAGTAGACAACACCGTGAAGAAGAATTACCAAGTAAAGATGAAATTATTGGTCTTGCTTCTATTGCCGTACCTCCTAGTGATCCTTTAGAACAATATTTGCTAGACCATGAAAATGATATGTTTATGAATGAAAGAAGGGAATTAGATGAAGTATTCTTTAAACAGGAACCTATTCTGAAAAACAATTTACCTGTTGAAATCCTAGGGGATCCTCCTCCACCCAAGGGTGATCCCGTGTTTGAGCTTAAACCTTTACCGGATACTCTTAAAAATGCTTATCTTGATGAGAAAAATATATATCCTGTTATTATTAGTGCTAACCTTTCAGAACATGAAGAAGAAAGATTATTGAAACTCTGAAAAAGCACCGTGCTGCTATTGGGTATACTCTTGATGATCTTAAGGGCATTAGTCCCACTCTATGTCAACATAAAATTAATTTGGAAGAAGATGCTAAACCAGTTCACGATCATCAACGCTGTCTGAATCCTAAAATGAAAGAGGTGGTAAGAAAGGAGATACTAAAGCTCCTTGAGGCAGGTATAATTTACCCCGTTGCTGATAGTTAGTGGGTAAGTCCTGTCAATTGTGTCCCTAAAAAGGGAGGTATTACTGTAGTTCCTAATGATAAAGATGAATTGATTCCTCAAAGAATTATTACTGGTTATAGGATGGTAATTGATTTCCGCAAATTAAATAAGGCTACTGAAAAAGATCATTACCCCTTACCTTTTATCGATCAAATGCTAGAAAGATTATCCAAACATACACATTTTTGCTTTCTAGATGGTTATTCTGGTTTCTCTCAAATACCTGTGTCAGCCAAAGATCAATCAAAGACTACTTTTACATGCCCTTTTGGTACTTTTGCTTATAGACGTATGCCTTTTGGTTTATGTAATGCACCTGCTACCTTTCAAAGATGCATGATGGCTATATTCTCTGACTTCTGTGAAAAGATTTGTGAGGTTTTCATGGATGACTTTTCCGTCTATGGATCTTCTTTTGATGATTGCTTGAGCAACCTTGATCGAGTTTTGCAAAGATGTGAAGAAACTAATCTTGTCCTGAATTGGGAAAAGTGCCACTTTATGGTTAATGAAGGTATTGTCTTGGGGCATAAAGTTTCTGACAGAGGTATTGAAGTTGATAAAGCCAAGGTTGATTCTATTGAAAAGATGCCATGCCCCAAGGACATCAAAGGTATAAGAAGTTTCCTTGGTCATGCCGGTTTTATAGGAGGTTCATCAAGGACTTCTCAAAAATCTCTCGGCCTTTGACTAATTTATTACAAAAAGATATACCATTTGTTTTTGATGATGATTGTGTAGAAGCATTTGAAATACTTAAGAAAGCATTGATCTCTGCACCTATTGTTCAGCCACCTGATTGGAATTTACCCTTTGAAATTATGTGTGATGCTAGTGATTATGCCGTAGGTGCTGTTCTAGGACAAAGAACTGATAAGAAACTAAATGTTATTCAATATGCTAGTAAAACTCTAGACAATGCTCAAAGAAATTATGATACTACTGAAAAAGAATTCTTAGCAGTTGTATTTTCCTGTGATAAGTTTAGACCTTATATTGTTGATTCTAAAGTAACTATTCACACTGATCATGCTGCTATTAAATATCTTATGGAAAAGAAAGATGCTAAACCTAGACTTATTAGATGGGTTCTCTTGCTTCAAGAATTTGATTTACATATTGTTGATAGAAAAGGAGCCGAGAACCCCGTTGCAGACAACTTGTCTAGGTTAGAAAATGTGCTTGATGACCCACTACCTATTGATGATAGCTTTCCTGATGAGCAATTAAATGTCATAAATACTTCTCATACTGCTCCATGGTATGCTGATTATGCTAATTACATTGTTGATAAGTTTATACCACCTAGTTTCACATACCAGCAAAAGAAAAAGTTCTTCTATGATTTGAGACATTACTTTTGGGATGACCCACATCTTTATAAAGAAGGAGTAGATGGTGTTATTAGACGTTGTGTACCTGAGCACGAACAGGAATAGATCCTACGCAAGTGTCACTCTGAAGCTTATCGAGGGCACCATGCTGGAGATAGAACTGCACATAAGGTACTACAATCTGGTTTTTATTGGCCTACTCTCTTCAAGGATGCCCGTAAGTTTGTCTTATCTTGTGATGAATGTCAAAGAATTGGTGATATTAGTAGACGTCAACAAATGCCTATGAATTATTCACTTGTTATTGAACCATTTGATGTTTGGGGCTTTGACTACATGGGACCTTTTCCTTCCTCTAATGGTTATACACATATTTTAGTTGCCATTGATTACGTTACTAAGTGGGTAGAAGCTATTCCAACTACTAGTGCTGATCATAACACTTCTATTAAAATGCTTAAAGAAGTTATCTTTCCAAGGTTTGGAGTCCCTAGATATTTAATGACTGATGGTGGTTCACATTTTATTCATGGTGCTTTCCGTAAAATGCTTGCTAAATATGATGTTAATCATAGAATTGCATCTCCTTATCACCCTCAGTCTAATGATCAAGTAGAATTGAGCAATAGAGAACTCAAATTGATTTTCCAAAAGACTGTTAATAGGTCCAGAAAGAATTGGTCCAAGAAACTTGATGATGCATTATGGGCCTATAGAACTGCATATAAAAATCCTATGGGTATGTCTCCGTATAAAATGGTCTATGGAAAAGCATGTCACTTACCTCTCGAACTAGAACACACTTGCAAAATCCCAATGCCTTTGTTATCACAACTCTTGACCTCTAACTTTGCCATATATCCTTTCGTCATTTTCCGGAGCTCCACCAAAAACCCGAACGTTTTTGGGCACTTCAAAATTCCCCCTTGTTCAAAACATTTGAATTAAATTCAAATGCTTTTAATTTGAAACTTTGCAATCTTGCTCACTCCAATTCTAGTTGTGGTGCTTTGATATATATCCTAGTAGCCGCATGCCAAATTCCAGCTTGATTCGAATTTATTTGACCCTTCAAATAAATTTGTAACCTTCCTTTTTTTCCTTCTTGTGTTGGAATTAAAAAAAGGGGGAGAACCTTTCTTTTCTGCCAGGCCCTACTCTTTTCTCTCTCCCTCCTCTTCTATGCGTGGTAGCTAGCCCAGCAACCCTCCACCGCATCAGCCCATCTTCTCCTAGGCCCATCCCTAACGCCCAGCCATCTCCCCCCGTAACCCTAGGCCATCTCCTTCGATCCCTCGTGCACCTCTCCCTCTCGTACCCCTTCCACCCAGCGCCGCCAGGGAGAGCGCGCCCGATCTCATCTCCCTCGATCCCATCTCTCCCTCCTGCGCCGCCATGTCTCTCCCTTCGCCCGATCCCCTCTCCCTCCTCTCGCTCTTCCTTGCGCCGAACCCCATGGTCCTGCTGCCGCTGCTCTTCCCGGCTCCTCCCGTGGCGCCTGCGTCCCTGTTCACCTCCACTGCCTTCATGCCAGGGTCCCTCGCAGGCTCCTCCTCATCGACTTGCCTCGCCGCTGCACGTCCCTGCCCCGCCGCTTTCTCCTTGTCGGCGCCCAGGCCCCGCTGAGCTCACTGCTGCACCGCGTCGCCGGACTGCCGCCGCCTCGCCGTTCCCCCCCAAGTTCCACGAGTTTGTCGACGGAATCATCAAGTCCCTTGCTGCCATGGATGCGAGTTCCTCTGCTTACCCTTCATGCTCCATCCGCTGCCGTGCCCCATGGCTCGTCCGCAGCGTCGCGCGTGCCGGCCTTTCCCATTCCAGGACACCGTTGTTGCCTCTGTTCCCAGCCGCCAGCGCCCCTGCTTCCGTCTCCACCTATGCCCTTCGCCCACAAGGCCATGGCCAGGGTCTCGGTCCCGTGCTCGTTCTTGAGCCCCTCCATGTTGTGCCGTCCACGCCATCCACAAGCAGCAGCAGCGTACCACACCGCCTCTCGTGCGCCTCCGTTTTCTGTTGATGCTAAGACCTTGGCTTTAAGACCGTATCCAGTTCGTCGGGTACCTTTGTCTCGGATTGCGCCAAGTTCCACGACATCCGGAGCCCCTTGGAAACGTCAAGTTCGACTACCGTAGCGCCAGAGACCTTGGATGCTCGAACGAGTACCGAACGAAATGCCAAGTACCACTATCGCCGAGTACGACTACTTCCATGATGATACGAGAACAACTACCGTCGACCCTCCGTGGATGTCAAGTCCCTCGTCGTGATCCCGAACATCTACGGATGTGCACGACTACCGTTGCCCGAAGAACCGCGAGTCACAAGCGCCGTGAACAACTACCGTCGCCGTGGATCCGACAAGTTCGCGAGTACGACTACTTCCCACGACTACCCTCGAGGACATTGGTTCCATCAAGTTCGATGACAACATGGGTACAACTGCCACCGCCGTGATTTTCGACAAGACATCATGTACCTCTACCTTCACTACCGTCTCGTGGATCACCGATGACCAATAGTACCACTACTTTCCTCGACGACCCGTGAACGACTACTTCCTCTATGAATTCGTTCCGCCCGAAACGCACGCTTCGAAGGTATAACCCCGAGACGACCACCCGTGAACGAATGCATGTGTGATGTATGAGATGCTCGTGCTTGCTCCGTGCTCGAATTATCGGTGCACGTTGCCCCTCTGTTGCCTTGTCACCATCGTCGACTCATGGGACACTCGGTATCCGGGAGTGCCCCATCATCTTGCATGACACGCTCTTGTCACACTTCCTTTTTTGCCCCGGCATCTCAATCGAGTACCGGAACCGGAACGTTGTCGTGGCACCGTTACCGTTATCGTTGCCGTGGCACCCCTTTTCTTTCCACCATGGTGACAAATGCTTCATAATGCTCTTGTCAACTTTTAATAAATAATTGCATAAACTTGCACATGTCATCCGCATCATGTTAACAACTTTTAAACATTTAAAATTGTTGTTTGCATTAATTACTAAATGCATATGGGGATTTACCGGATTTGTTGTTTGTTATATCCGGCCCCATTTAAATTGTTGTTTAGATGGTATAGTTTTGTTATGCTTCACCTCTTGCCATGTTAACCAACATTTAGTATTGTTGAGTACCTAACCGGGAGAGAACTAAATAATTGATGTGGTGTTTCGTCAATATGCAACTCGTTGCATATTGAGCTCCACTTAACTTGTAGTTTTGTTTTTGCCCTTTGCCATGCCATGCATTTTAAACCGGACATGCATCATACTTGGTTGTGCATCATGTCATGTTTATGTGTTGGTTGTTTACTATGTTGTTTGCTTCTTTCCGGGTTGTTTCCATCGTTAGCTTCGGTTCCGTTCCGGAGTTGTGAGGATCCGTTCGACTTCGTCCGTTTGTCTTCTTCATGGACTCATTCTTATTCCTTGTGGGATTTCAGGTAAGATGACCATACCCTTGAAATCACTTCTATCTTTGCTTGCTAGTTGCTCGCTCTTTTGCTATGCCTATGCTGCAATACCTACCACTTGCCTTATCATGCCTCCCATATTGTTAAGCCAAGCCTCTAACCCACCTTGTCCTAGCAAACCATTGTTTGGCTATGTTACCGCTTTGCTCAGCCCCTCTTATAGCGTTGTTAGTTGCAGGTGAAGATTGGAGTTTGTTCCTTGTTGGAACATGGTTATTTTGTTGGATATCACAATATCTCTTATTTAATTAATGCATCTATATACTTGGTAAAGGGTGGAAGGCTCGGCCTTATGCCTGGTGTTTTGTTCCACTCTTGCCGCCCTAGTTTCCGTCATATCGGTGTTATGTTCCCGGATTTTGCGTTCCTTACACGGTTGGGTTATAATGGGAACCCCTTGACAGTTCGCCTTGAATAAAACTCCTCCAGCAATGCCCAACCTTGGTTTTACCATTCGCCACCTAGCCTCTTCTTCCCTTGGGTTCTGCAGACTCAAGGGTCATCTTTATTTTAACCCCCCGAGCCAGTGCTTCTCTAAGTGTTGGTCCGAAATGGGCAGCCTACGGGGCCACCTCGGGGAAACTCGAGGGCTGGTTTTACTCGTAGCTTGATCTATCTGAGTGTGCCCTGAGAACGAGATATGTGCAGCTCCTATTGAGATTTGTCGGCACATTCGGGCGGTGTTGCTGGACTTGTTTTACCATTGTCGAGGATGTCTTGTAACCGGGATGCCGAGTTTGATCGGATTGTCTTGGGAGAAGGAATATCCTTCATTGACCGTGAGAGCTTGTGATGGGCTAAGTTGGGACACCCCTGCAGGGATTGAACTTTTGAAAGGCGTGCTCGCGATTATGGGCAGATGGGAATTTTTTAATGTCCGGTTGTAGAAAACCTGAAATTGATCTTAATTTAAAATACATCAACCGCGTGTGTAACCGTGATGGTCTCTTTCCGGCGGAGCCCGGGAAGTGAACACGGTGTTGGAGTTATGCTTGACGTAGGTTGTTCTAGGATCACTTCTTGATCATAGATTTCTCGAACATGCTTTGCCTTCTCTTCTCGCTCTCATTTGCGTATGTTAGCCACCATATATGCTAGTCGCTTGCTGCAGCTCCACCTCATACCATTACCTTACCTATAAGCTTAAATAGTCTTGATCGCGAGGGTGTGAGATTGCTGAGTCCCTGTGACTCACAGTTACTTCCAAAACTAGTTTGCAGGTGCCGATGATACCGTGCAGACGACGCAACCTGAGCTCTAGGAGGAGTTCGATGAAGATCGTGTTCGTTATGTTGTTCCATTTCCAGTTGATCAGTAGTGGAGCCCAGTTGGGAGGATCGGGGATCTGTGTAGCATTTGGGGTAGTCTTCTTTTATTTTGGTTCCATAGTCGGACCTTGTGTGTATCTGGATGATGTAATGTTTTATTCATGTATTGTGTGAAGTGGCGATTGTATGCCAACTATGTATCTCTTTCCCTTATGTATTACATGGGTTGTGTGAAGATTACCTCACTTGCAACATTGCTTTCAATGCGGTTATGCCTCTAAGTCGTGCTTCGACGCGTGGGAGATATAGCCGCATCGAGGGCGTTACAAGTTGGTAATCAGAGCCTTCCCCGACTTAGGAGCCCCCTACTTGATCTAATCACTGGCGTTGTTGAGTCTAGAATAATGTTTTGAGTCTTAGGATTATATATATTGGAGAGTAGGACTTCTTTTTACTCCTCAGTCCCTTCGTCGCTCTGGTGAGGCATCCTGACGTAGAGTTTTGACTCTTCTCTTCTCAAATTTTCACTAATTTTTTTTAGGATCACGCGGGTATCTTGGAATCGTTCCGATGGTTTTGTGACGAGAACATTGTTGTTGGTGCCTCCTGACATTTAGGGGTTGTGGCAGTGTCCCGGGGAGTTGAGCTCCGAGGTGTTGTCGTCACAATTTTATCGTTACAGTTCTGGAATACCTGAGTTTCGCCGACATCGAAAATCTCTTTTATGCAGTTGTTGGTGAGATAACCTCGACGCCACCCAGTACTGGGGAGGTTTTCGAAGGTTGAGTTAAACGATTTCCGAAGGTTTCTTGGTTATGTGTTGAAGGATGGATACATCTGGATGTAGGATTTGTTAGTTTTGGGTGAGATATTATGCTTCCCCTGTATCCCCAACACCTGATTGCATAACCGGAAAATTTCGGGAGTTTATAAGTGGGAATTCAAGTAGCTCTTAGGATATGTTTCCGACAGATGTATGATATGAAATTGGGGTTCGACGTCTAGTGGTCCGCCTATCCACGATTGGTTTTACAGTGGTCTCATTGTGTCTTAAAGAGTCCTTGGCTATGCTGACTCGGGGACGCTTCGTATGTCATGTGCACTGCCTTGTACATGATGGTGCTATACGATCGAGCCCGTGTAGGCCCCACCATGAAAACTTTGGACGAAATCTCTATCATATGTTTGTTCCGGCTTATTCTGCAAGCCAATCCTTTGTTTTTGTTTTCAGTTGTGGTATTCGAGTTGCTTCGAAGTCAAAGGTGGATTCCATCCCTTTTCTAAACGGTGTTCTCATACTCCGATGTGAATACCAATCCTTCTTAATAATTGATATGGTCATGTCAATCCTTTTCACCTGTGTGTTTCTCTTCAAGTGGATCCGATCACTTCAACATCCGCAAGATCAAGTATCAGTTCTTCTCAATGGTATTTGTTTCATCAGCCTCCAAGTTGCCTTTGTTTTTCCCACCCACCCACTCCCTTTTTCTTCAAGGACTCAGAGTTCTTTATCACTATCCATTTTATTCATGTGAAGTCTCTTCGTTCTTTTCAATCAATGTTCTTACCTGGTGGTTCTCTTGAAGATGCTCTACTAGTTCATTATTCTTCATTCTTTTCCTTCTCCGGTGGATTCAAATCAAGCGTTATTGATCATATCTTTTTCCTCGTTTCAAATACCTTCTCATGCCGGTGCTTCTCATATTCATTCATTTCTCGCTATTCAATTGTTCCGGAGTGCTGAAGATATCTCAGAAGGCTTGTCTTGTCTTCCAAGATCCGTTCAACCTATTTCGAGGTCTTACCTTATTCAAGCCATTTAATTCAACCGGGGCAATCTCTCTCTTAATTCACTTCAACGGTGTTTCTTTTCAGTGGGCCCTAACCCACAGGTCTTTTCCCAGGATCTTACCTGACTCTTCTAATTTTCCCGGAGATATCCTAAATTATTTTTGAAGCTTGACGTAAGAATGAATTGTCATCAGTCATATGTCTTTCTCCAAGATCTGTCAAATTCTTTTCATTGTTGGTTCAACCTTTCCAATTTTAATTCCGGAGTGCTTCAACAATTCATGGTGGTGTTTCTCATCGTCATTCTCAACACTTGAAGACCGAAGAAGAGTTTTTTTCCCTCCAAATCTTATCTATTCTCTTGAAGATTCATGGTTCTAGCTTGAGGCCATCCTCTCATAATTGTTTTCGATTGTGAGAATTCTTTTCACCCATCCGGAGCAATTCAAGAGTCTTTCAGTTTGATTCTCCGGAGCCCATCATCTCATAATTATTCATTCTCAGCTTTCAGCTTTCGTTCTCCAAATCTTACCGGTGCATCATTCAAATTTCTCTAATCACCTCGGGATCTCTTCGTTCACTTGAATCTAAATTCTCTCAAGTATCCTCATTCATTTCATAATTCTTCCCGGTGTTCCTTTATCTTTCCTTTGATCATTTTAATTCTTACGGTGGTTCGTGCAAGAGTTCTTGTCATTCGTTATCATATCAATTCATTCGTTTTTTCCAATCCTACCGGTGGTTCGTTGAAGACCTTCTCAAGTTTGTGCTACGAGAATAAGTAGTATGCCAAATCCATTGCTTGTCATCAATTTTAATTGATGAGGGATAAGCATAATGTAATTCTTATTCTTGTTTCATCGAGTAAATTCAATTCCCGCTTTCCGGAGTGGTTCATTATATCACATTCTCGGTTCGAGATGCTACATCTTTTCTTTCCGAAGTTCCAAGTTTTCCGTTTTATCTCGTCGCAAAGCTCCATCTAAATTAATCGCAAGGCTTCACCTTGTGTTTTCAACTTCTTTTTTCCTTTCGTTTGATCATTCTTTTATTACCGGAGTCCTTCATGGAGGCTCTACATGATGGTTCACCAATGATTTAATTCCTTCTCGAAGTGTTCATCAACATTCCTTTCAGAGGAGCTCAAGCATTCTTCATCTTGCAATCCGGTGTGAAATTCTTTCTACCGTATCATTGGAGGTGGTACTATGTCATTCTTGATAATTTGAGTTCATGTTTCATGATTCACATGTTGTTAAGAATGAGAAATTTTAAATCCATCAACCTCTTCATTGGAGTTATCTTTGGTTATATTTCACCTAAAGCTTTCCCTAAGGATTTTGCTATTTATGGTGGTTATAAATGATCCAAGTTCTTCGTTTATCCTCCCTGTGAGATAAGTTTTCTCGTCTACTTGTTCTTATCAATCCAATCTATTGCTTCCAGTAGTGGCAAAATTTCACCTCATAATTTCGAGATGTTTTCCATAAGTCCACTACAGCATTGTTCTTTTCGTTGTTGGTTTTCCAACAACTCCGTGCGACCCTTCTCTTTAAGATGCTTTTCAAGCTCAACGGAGGTAGAAGATGTTGTTTTTCTTCTCCGTTCTTTGGTTCCAACGATCTACCTTTTATTCCTTGATCCGGAGGCATTGTGATGTTGCTCAATTCAACCCATCTTCTTGTTTTGTCAGGATCGTGTTCTTTTCTTGCTTATCTATTTAACCGGAGCATTGTGTTATCTACTCAAGTTCTTTCATCTTATCAAGTTTTGCCTCCCTTCTCAACGGGAGTGCTACCCGAATTGGTTCTTTCTTTTCCTCTGTCTTAACGGAGTGTTTTTCAACTTCGTTCATCTCCGTTGTATTCTTTCTTTCAATTTGTTCTACTTTTCAAGGTTCTTTGGTCTCACTCGTTTGTCAAAGAAGCATCTTAGTTTTACCTCTCCTCTTTCTCTTCCGTTGTCCCTCCGGTGCCATTCTAGATCTCGGGATGAGATCCTCCCGTAGTGGTGGAGTGTTGTGACGCCCCAAGACCGGAGCTTCAGATGCCTTCCAGGGTTTCCGAGATTCGTTCTGTGATTTGTTTTGTCTGTTGCATTCATCTTTGCATCATGTCATCATGCCATTTTTTTAACTCAACTAAATAAATGGCATGGATCTTTGATCCATTTAAATCGAGGGAATTCACATGGTGAGTTCTCTTTATAACACATATCCTCCCGATAGTAGGGAGCTATATTAAATATTTCTTTAATTTGAAATTCACCATAACACACTTGCAAAATCCCAATGCCTTTGTTATCACAACTCTTGACCTCTAACTTTGCCATATATCCTTTCGTCATTTTCCGGAGCTCCACCAAAAACCCGAACGTTTTTGGGCACTTCAAAATTCCCCCTTGTTCAAAACATTTGAATTAAATTCAAATGCTTTTAATTTGGAACTTTGCAATCTTGCTCACTCCAATTCTAGTTGTGGTGCTTTGATATATGTCCTAGTAGCCGCATGCCAAATTCCAGCTTGATTCGAATTTATTTGACCCTTCAAATAAATTTGTAACCTTCCTTTTTTTCCTTCTTGTGTTGGAATTAAAAAAAGGGGGAGAACCTTTCTTTTCTGTCAGGCCCTACTCTTTTCTCTCTCCCACCTCTTCTATGCGTGGTAGCTAGCCCAGCAACCCTCCACCGCGTCGGCCCATCTTCTCCTAGGCCCATCCCTAACGCCCAGCCATCTCCCCCCGTAACCCTAGGCCATCTCCTTTGATCCCTCGCACACCTCTCCCTCTCGTACCCCTTCCACCCAGCGCCACCAGGGAGAGCGCGCCCGATCTCATCTCCCTCGATCCCATATCTCCCTCCTGCGCCGCCATGTCTCTCCCTTTGCCCGATCCCCTCTCCCTCCTCTCGCTCTTCCTCGCGCCGAACCCCATGGTCCTGCTGCAGCTGCTCTTCCCGGCTCCTCCCGTGGCGCCCGCGTCCCTGTTCACCTCCACTTCGTGCCAGGGTCCCTCGCAGGCTCCTCCTCGTCGACTTGCCTCGCCGCCGCGCGTCCCTGCCCCGCCGCTTTCTCCTTGTCGGCGCCCAGGCACCGCTGAGCTCACTGCTGCACCGCGTCGCCGGACTGCCGCCGCCTCGCCGTTCCCCGCCAAGTTCCATGAGTTTGTCGACGGAATCATCAAGTCCCTTGCTGCCATGGATGCGAGTTCCTCTGCTTACCCTTCGTGCTCCATCCGCTGCCGTGCCCCATGGCTCGTCCGCAGCGTCGCGCGTGCCGGCCTTTCCCATGCGAGGCCACCGTTGTTGCCTCCGTTCCCAGCCGCCAGCGCCCCTGCTTCCGTCTCCACCTATGCCCT
The DNA here is from genome assembly GCF_003073215.2 of Triticum urartu. Classification (NCBI taxonomy): domain Eukaryota; kingdom Viridiplantae; phylum Streptophyta; class Magnoliopsida; order Poales; family Poaceae; genus Triticum; species Triticum urartu. The sequence continues at coordinate 100,038,904 of NC_053027.1, forward strand.
TCGCCCGCAAGGCCATGGCCAGGGTCTCGGTCCCGTGCTCGTTCTTGAGCCCCTCCACGTTGTGCCATCCACGCCATCCACAAGCAGCAGCAGCGTACCACACCGCCTCTCATGCGCCTCCGTTTTCTGTTGATGCTAAGACCGTGGCTCTAAGACCGTATCCAGTTCGTCGGGTACCGTTGTCTCGGATTGCGCCAAGTTCCACGACATCCGGAGCCCCTTGGAAACGTCAAGTTTGACTACTGTAGTGCCGGAGACCTTGGATGCTCGAACGAGTACCGAACGAAACGCCAAGTACCACTATCGCCGAGTACGACTACTTCCACGATGATACGAGAACAACTACCGTCGACCCTCCGTGGACGTCAAGTCCCTCGTCGTGATCCCGAACATCTACGGACGTGCACGACTACCGTTGCCCGAAGAACCGCGAGTCACAAACGCCGTGACCAACTACCGTCGCCGTGGATCCGACAAGTTCGCGAGTACGACTACTTCCCACGACTACCCTTGAGGACATTGGTTCCATCAAGTTCGACGACAACATGGGTACAACTACCGCCGCCGTGATTTTCGACAAGACATCGTGTACCTCTACCTTCACTACCGTCCCGTGGATCACCGATGACCGATAGTACCACTACTTCCCTCGACAACCCGTGAATGACTACTTCCTCTATGAATTCGTTCCGCCCGAAACGCACGCTTCGAAGGTATAACCCCGAGACGACCGCCCGTGAACGAATTCATGTGTGATGTATGAGATGCTCGTGCTTGCTCCGCGCTCGAATTGTCGGTGCACGTTGCCCCTCTGTTGCCTTGTCACCATCGTCGACTCATGGGACACCCGGTATCCGGGAGTGCCCCACCATCTTGCATGACACGCTCTTGTCACACTTTCTTTTTTGCCCCGGCATCTCAATCGAGTACCGGAACCGGAACGTTGCCGTGGCACCGTTACCGTTATCGTTGCCGTGGCATCCCTTTTCTTTCCACCACGGTGACAAATGCTTCATAATGCTCTTGTCAACTTTTAATAAATAATTGCATAAACTTGCACATGTCATCCGCATCATGTTAACAACTTTTAAACATTTAAAATTGTTGTTTGCATTAATTACTAAATGCATATGGGGATTTACCGGATTTGTTGTTTGTTATATCCGGCCCCATTTAAATTGTTGTTTAGATGGTATAGTTTTGTTATGCTTCACCTCTTACCATGTTAACCAACATTTAATATTGTTGAGTACCTAACCGGGAGAGAACTAAATAATTGATGTGGTGTTTCGTCAATATGCAACTCATTGCATACTGAGCTCCACTTAACTTGTAAGTTTTGTTTGTGCCCTTTGCCATGCCATGCATTTTAAACCGGACATGCATCATACTTGGTTGTGCATCATGTCATGTTTATGTGTTGGTTGTTTACTATGTTGTTTGCTTCTTTCCGGGTTGTTTCCCTCGTTAGCTTCGGTTCCGTTCCGGAGTTGTGAGGATCCGTTCGACTTCGTCCGTTTGTCTTCTTCATGGACTCGTTCTTATTCCTTGCAGGATTTCAGGCAAGACGACCATACCCTCGAAATCACTTCTATCTTTGCTCGCTAGTTGCTCGCTCTTTTGCTATGCCTATGCTGCAATACCTACCACTTGCCTTATCATGCCTCCCATATTGTTAAGCCAAGCCTCTAACCCACCTTGTCCTAGCAAACCATTGTTTGGCTATGTTACCGCTTTGCTCAGCCCCTCTTATAGCGTTGTTAGTTGCAGGTGAAGATTGGAGTTTGTTCCTTGTTGGAACATGATTATTTTGTTGGGATATCATAATATCTCTTATTTAATTAATGCATCTACATACTTGGTAAATGGTGGAAGGCTCGACCTTATGCCTGGTGTTTTGTTCCACTCTTGCCGCCCTAGTTTCCGTCATATCAGTGTTATGTTCCCGGATTTTGCGTTCCTTACACGGTTGGGTTATAATGGGAATCCCTTGACAGTTCGCCTTGAATAAAACTCCTCCAGCAATGCCCAACCTTGGTTTTACCATTCGCCACCTAGCCTCTTCTTCCCTTGGGTTCTGCAGACTCAAGGGTCATCTTTATTTTAACCCCCCGGGCCAGTGCTTCTCTAAGTGTTGGTCCGAAATGGGCAGCCTGCGGGGCCACCTTGGGGAAACTCGAGGGCTGGTTTTACTCGTAGCTTGACCTATCTGAGTGTGCCCTGAGAACGAGATATGTGAAGCTCCTATCGGGATTTGTCGGCATATTCGGGCGGTGTTGCTGGACTTGTTTTACCATTGTCAAGGATGTCTTGTAACCGGGATGCCGAGTCTGATCGGATTGTCTTGGGAGAAAGAATATCCTTCGTTGACCGTGAGAGCTTGTGATGGGCTAAGTTGGGACACCCCTGCAGGGATTGAATTTTTGAAAGCCGTGCTCGCGGTTATGGGCAGATGGGATTTTGTTAATGTCCGGTTGTAGAAAACCTGAAATTGATCTTAATTTAAAATACATTAACCGCGTGTGTAACCGTGATGGTCTCTTTCCGGCGGAGCCCGGAAAGTGAACACGGTGTTGGAGTTATGCTTGACGTAGGTTGTTTTAGGATCACTTCTTGCTCATAGATTTCTCGAACGTGCTTTGCCTTCTCTTCTCGCTCTCATTTGCGTGTGTTAGCCACCACATATGCTATTCGCTTGCTGCAGCTCCACCTCATACCATTACCTTACCTATAAGCTTAAATAGTCTTGATCGCGAGGGTGTGAGATTGCTGAGTCCCTGTGACTCACAGTTACTTCCAAAACCAGTTTGCAGGTGCCGATGATACCGTGCAGACGACGCAACCTGAGCTCTAGGAGGAGTTCGATGAAGATCATGTTCGTTAAGTTGTTCCGTTTCCAGTTGATCAGTAGTGGAGCCCAGTTGGGACGATCGGGGATCTGTGTAGCATTTGGGGTAGTCTTCTTTTATTTTGGTTCCGTAGTAGGACCTTGTGTGTATCTGGATGATGTAATGTTTTATTCATGTATTGTGTGAAGTGACGATTGTAAGCCAACTATGTATCTCTTTCCCTTATGTATTACATGAGTTGTGTGAAGATTACCTCACTTGCGACATTGCTTTCAATGCGGTTATGCCTCTAAGTCGTGCTTCGACACGTGGGAGATATAGCCGCATCGAGGGCGTTACAACGGCGCTCGTCGCCATGGCCCTCCACCGCCGCCACCACCTCTCACTCCTGCTCGTCCGCCGCCTCTCATGGAGGCCTCCATCTCGCCTTCTCCCCTCCCCGAGGCCGCGCCTCCCGATCTCCCGATCTACTAGTCGCCGGCGGCTTCCCGATCTTCTCCGCCTCCAGGTCAAGACAGGGAGCTCCCCGACTACGGGCTGCCAACCAGACCAACGCCTCCTTCTCCGGCACCTCCGACGCATCTCCGCGTAGATCTCCATGTATACTGGATTGAGCATCGATCTTCGGCTGCTGCTCCTTTTCTAACTGAATTCGTTCTCCATTGTCTGCAGTTTTCAGTTTTCCCTCGAGGCCGTGCAGGAGCGGCGTGTGCGAGTATTTGGGTGGGGGCGGCTGGAAAGTTTCTCCTCCCCAGTGCAAAATTTCTGCCGGGGCAACCCCAGGAGGCAGAAAAAAATGCCTCCTGGGGGGCACAACGGCTGGAGATGCTCTTACTTAGGAGTGCCATCAGCAGTGTACGTCCGTACGGATGAGCGCGCGCGTACCGGACAATCATTCATGCATTTTCTTCAATTCCGTCGCCATGTGATCAATTAATAGGTCTACTAGATCGCAAAAAAGAAATTAATAGGCCTACTGTACACACACATACGCACAGTTAGATTTGTGTCAAGCCAAACTTTGCAAATTTTGACTAAATATAAATTTAGAAATATCAACATCTACAATACCAAATATATATTCCATGAAATTACATTTCGTAATGAGTCTAACAATATTGATTTGACTTTGTGAATGTTGATACTTTTATATACAAGTTTGGTCAAAGTACAAATACTTTGATTTCCGACAAAACTTATATGAAAACTAAAAAGGACCGGAGGGAGAACGAGACATATATGATGAAGTGGATAGGCTTTGTGAATCAACCAGGTTTTTTAGACATCCAGTCTTGGAACGCCAAATCTCCGCCCTTGAGAAGCCCCTATATATTTCACTTGCTACCTGCTCTATTAGCCTTGTCCCTGGCATCAACAGTTTTTTCCCTGGGTCCTTTATCTGCAACACAGCCCAATTCAAAATCCAGTTGCACATCTGTTTAATCAATCCTAGAGGATCATTCATTTTTTTTCCTATCAAAGATAGTATCAGTACGAGATCTTCAAATTGTCCATAGCAAGGCAGAAGTGCCCATCAGAACTAATTTTTTGTCATTCTTAGAGAAGCTTTTTATCCACCCCCCAAAGCAATCATTTAGATCAGCAGGAACTGATCGCAAATCAAAAGCACATCTAATTAGGCTTCAAACGAGTTTAGCAACAAAGCATGAAAAGAAAAGATGATCAATGGTCTCATCCTTTCCACAGAAAACACAGCCCCTTTTTAAAAGATTGTCTCTGATCAAAATCATTTTTCCGCTGAGAAGCCATAGAAAAAAAAATTAATTTTAGCTGGAGCCTTGACATTCCGTAGGAACTTCCGAAGTCAATAGTACAAGTCGAGATCGGAGCATGTATCACGAGAGACGAGACGACAGTGTCAGCTAGCAAGCTAGGGTTCGGACGACGACGAATGCGCAGGCCATTAGACAGCGATGACGAGTAGCGTTGAGTAGCACGCACGTACATAACATGTATCAATGTATGGTTCTCCTGCTCTCCCTCCTCCTCCCATCGTCCCTGGTTCCCGAGCCTTATCTCCTGTATGTACGTCCGGTCCTGCGTTTTCAGACATTCCAGTAGAAGCTATAACCACTAGATTAATCAAGTAACTACTGGCAGGACTACGTATTAGTACTTACGGTGTACGTACGGTGGACGCATCTTCTTCAACTCCGTCGCCTTGTGATCACTTGATAGGTCTTCCATGTACACACATACGCACATGCAAATTCACATGGGTTATTTGCATGGCATCGACTGAATCGTCCGCATGCAGCGACGCGATAACGCGCGACCGGTGGAGGCCGGCCGGCGCCACACGTCGCTGCGAGAACCGGACGCCGGGAAGGAAGACGACGCGGGCCTGCCAGGGTACGTAGAGAACGACGGCAACCATAGGCGTGTAACACGCAGAGGTAGCTCCGGCACACGCTCCTCCGACCCCTGGTTCCTATAAAAGGGCACTCGTGAGCTTCCTCGTCCCAAAGCAAGCAAGCAGCCTGAGCGCTAGTAGATCGATCAACTAGCCAGCCAAGGAGCGGAGTGAGAGCGTGAGGAAGATGTTCGGGTGGATGACGCCGCCGCAGCTCAAGGGGAAGGTGGTGCTCATGCGCAGGAACCTCCTCGACTTGAACCACTGGCAGCAACCCCTCAGCCACGACACCTGGGACGAGGTCACCACCAAAGGCGTCACCTGCCAGCTCATCAGCTCCACCGTCGCCGACCCCAGTAAGGAACATCCAAGAGCATCCATCCATATCCTATGTGTTTATATTTACGGGATTGTTAAATCTCAGTTGACTGAGACTTTCATGCAAAAAAATTCTTTTTCCATTTTGCATATTCTATCACTTGATTAAGACTTTATTAAATCTCATTCGACTAAGATCTAACAACCCCCTCATATTTAACAAGAGCATATTACTTTCTTTCCCGGAATAGAGGGGAAAAAAGACGTCAATACACATATGAAGTTCCCCCATGGGGTGACCCGAACGAACGATAATTCCCCTGTCAGTTAGGAAGGAACGAACGTTTTAGTTTGCTAAAAAGAACACCCCAATCAAATGCTCTAAAATTGTCATGCGAAAACAGATAAAATGGCCATACCGTTGTATAAGGATTTGCCATTTCAAAGTAAAAATTGTCATGTTGTATAAAAGCATTGTCAGCAAATTGCTTATGCTGCGGCAGAGTAATTTCCATGAGTTTTCAGGGGTTTGTCATGGTTGCAATATATATGCAGAATTTCAGTCTAAAAAGAATGCTCAGAATATGCCATGCCGGCTGCAGGGAAATTGCCATGTTACATCAACAACAAAAAATAAAAATTTGCAATGATGTAAACATAGAAATTGTCGTCCCTAATGATTGCTTAGAAGGATGCGTGAGAGCGAACGATTTGCACAATGGATGCAACGAAAAGAACTTGGTCTCTGCAGCGATTGATACACACATCCTTCATTTATGTATAGCTAGACCCCCCCCCCCCCCCCCCCCCCCCCCCCAAAGTGATTAAGCAAGCTAACGATCGCATGGACGGATGCAGATGACGAGAGTGGCACCAGGGGTCTCTTGGGCGAAGAGGAGCGGGTTGAACACTGGGTGCTCCACTTGCCCCCGATCAACCACGGCGATACCACCTACGATGTCACCTTCGACTGGGACGTGAAGAAGCAAGGCATTCCTGGCGCCGTCATCGTTCGAAACTACCACGCCACCCAGTTTCTCCTCAAGACCATCACCATCGACGACGTCCCCGGCCACGCCGGCCCCATCGTCTTCGTCGCAAACTCATGGGTCTACAACACCAACAAGTACCACTACGACCGAGTCTTCTTCACCAACGACGTAAGTGTGCTTGCCTAGCTCTAGCTAGACATATTTCTGTACCGGTTCCATGAACATTTAACTTTTTTTATATAAAATAGTAGAAGGAGGATAAACTTACATCAGCTTCCGCATCGGACCATGAAATATTAGTAAGTGAACTGAACAAGCACGATATGCCATGCAGACGTACCTGCCAAGCGAGATGCCGACGTTGCTGCAGCCGTTCCGAGAGGACGAGCTCCGGATCCTGCGAGGGGACGACCCCAGGCAGAAGAACGGCGCCTACGAGGAGCACGACCGCGTGTACCGCTACGACCTCTACAACGACCTTGGTGATCCAGACCACAAGAACCCTCGCCCCACCCTCGGCGGCCCCGACAGCTTGTACCCATACCCGCGCCGAGGCCGCACCGGCAGGAAGCCCATGGTGACCGACCCCACGTGCGAGAGCAGGAACGTCTTGCCTGTGCTCCAACAGTTCTATGTCCCCCGCGACGAGAACTTCAACCACGTCAAGAAAGCCGACTTCACGGCCTACCTCATCAAGGCCATCTCCGGCGGCATCCTCCCCCTCCTCCGCCAGCAGTTCGACTCCGTCTCGCCGCGCGAGTTCGACGACTTCGAGGACATGTACAAGCTCTACGAAGGCGGGCTTAAGATCCCCGACATCCCTGCCCTGGACGAGCTGTTCAAATCGTTCCCGCCGCTGAGGAGCATCATGCCGGCCGGCGGGGACTTCCTCCTCAAGATGCCCATGCCGCATGTCATCAAGGAGGACAAGCTCGCGTGGCGGACGGACGAGGAGTTCGCCCGGGAGATGCTCGCCGGCCTCAACCCACACATCATCACCCGCCTGAACGTGTTCCCTCCAAGGAGCACGCTTGAGGGGTACGGCGACCAGACGAGCAAGATCACGGTGGAGCACATCCAACACAACCTCGGCAAGCTCAATGTTGACAAGGCAATCGACGCCAAGAGGCTCTTCATCCTAGACCACCACGACAACTTCATGCCTCACCTGCTAAAGATCAACAGCCTCCCAAACACATTCGTCTACGCCACCAGGACGCTGCTCTTCCTGCAAGACGACGGCACTCTCAAGCCAATCGCCATCGAGCTCAGCAAGCCCCTACTTAACGACCTCGGCACCAAAGTGGTCGGCGCCGACAGCAAGGTCTACACGCCCCCCTCCAGTGGCTCGGAGTCGGAGAGGGCTGTCCAGGACACCATCTGGCAGCTGGCCAAGGCCTACGCCGCCGTGAACGATTCCGCGTGGCACGGCCTCATCAGCCACTGGCTCCATACGCACGCCGTCATCGAGCCATTCGTGATCGCCACCAACCGGCAGCTCAGCGTCACGCACCCCATCCACAAGCTCCTGCAGCCACACTACCGCGACACCATGACCATCAACGCCCTGGCACGCCAGGTCCTCATCAGCGCCGGTGGCTTCTTCGAGATGACCGTCTGTCCAGGTGAGCACGCACTGAGAATCTCCTCTGAAGTCTATAGGAACTGGAACTTCACCGAGCAGGCACTGCCGGTAGACCTGATCAAGAGGGGTGTGGCGAAGGAGGACACGGAGAGCCCGTGCGGAGTGTCGCTGCACATCAAGGACTATCCGTACGCGGTGGATGGGTTGGCCGTCTGGTCGGCCATCGAGACTTGGGTTGACGAGTACTGCAGGATCTACTATCCCTGTGATGACGTGCTTCGGTCCGACGTCGAGCTACAGGCATGGTGGAAGGAGGTGCGTGAGGTCGGCCATGGCGACATCAAAGACCAGCCCTGGTGGCCCAAGATGACAACCTTGAACGAGCTCGTCAGGTCATGCGCCACCATCATCTGGATCGCCTCTGCGTTGCATGCCGCCGTCAACTTTGGCCAGTACTCGTACGCCGGCTACCTCCCCAACCGTCCGACGGTGAGCCGACGGCAGATGCCGGAGCCGGGCACCAAGGAGTACAAGGAGGTGGAGACTGACCCAGACCTGGCCTTCATCCACACCATCACGAGCCAGCTCCAAAGCATCATTGGAGTGTCCGTGATCGAGGTCCTGTCCAACCACTCCTCCGACGAAGTCTACCTGGGGCAGCGCGATGAGCCAAAGTGGACATCAGATATCAAGGCGAAAAAGGCGTTCGAGGACTTCAGCCAGAAGTTGATCGACATCGAGAAGAGAATCATGAACATGAACGCGAATCGTCAACTCAAGAACCGGAATGGGCCAGCAAAATTCCCCTACATGCTGCTCTACCCCAACACATCTGACATCGATGGTGAGAGCGCCACCGGGATCACGGCCAAGGGCATCCCCAACAGCATCTCCATCTGATCGATGTTATGACATTATGTTATTGTTGTATATTTCCCATTGCAAATAAGGAACGCTGCATGTGCACGTTCATGTGTGGCCAGAAGCGTGCTCGTTCACGTTGCGGCGAGTTGTGTTTATTTTCCTGTTGATGAACTAGTTTTGGCCGCAATGCAAAGCCCGTGGGATGGCATGGATGAAGGGTTGTGGTAGGCCAGTGTGTTGAGCTGGACCGTATATATGTTGAATAAAGCAAGCGAGCGTCTATTTGCCTGTCTACTGATTTTGAATTTGACATTAGTCAGATTTTCTTCATAACGACACATGTTGATGATTTAGCTGATGTCAACCACTTTTTCCTCTGAAGTTTATCGTTTTGTCTCTTCTCTCTGTTTTTAGATGTTTTCATTTTTGCTCCTACAAGGCAAAATATTTGTTCGTGGCAACCATAATTTTTGTTCATTTTTTCTCTTTAGATGGTAACTTTTGCTCATATTACTTCCCTTCTTCGGTTCAGCACCGCTTTGTTCATGGTATTATGATTTTCTGTGTGATATTGTGTCCATGCTAGTTGTTCCTTGCTCTATAAATTTTGTTCACGTCTGTGATGATTTTGGTTCAAATTAATTTTTTTTAAATCTAATCTTGGCACATGCCCAATTTATGCAGCGAGTTTTAATGCAGCTCCTCCCATATAGGAACAAAGATGTACATATGTGGGAACCCTAGCTCCCGCGACGTGCGCGTCACGGGACGTAAACCTAGCCGTCGCCACCGGGGATCCCCCTCCCTTCGGGGCTAAGTAAAACAGATAGTTCGTACTTTGGATACGGCTCGGCGTATCACTACCAGAATTTACCCAATTGTCGACGGCCAAATCTATGCCGACGGCCCCCGTCGGCATCGACGGATCTATCCCGACGGCCCAGGCCAGGCCGTCGGCGTAGGAAAGCCGTCGGCATACATCCACCTATGCCGGCGGGGGCCGTCGGCACAGAAGGGCCGTCGACATCCCAATAAATATGCCTACGGCGACCGTCGGCATAGAGGATGCCTTCGGCATATCTGTGGGCCCGACTGCCCGGGCGGCGATATCCTTTGACGGCGTGAAGCCTACGCCAACGGGGCCTAACGGTGGCCGTCGGCATATCTGCCACGTCATCGATCCGCGTGATTTGCCACGTCAACGATTCGAAACGCTCACCAGTCCGTGGGGTGGCATATCTATGCCGACAGCCTTGCCGTCGGCATAGGCTTGGCCCATGGACGGTGCCACGTCATCGATCCGCGCCATACGCCACGTCATCGATCCATGGATCTACCCTTCTGTGGCTGTAGCTATGCCGACGGCATAGCCGTAGGCATAGATTTCTAATATTTTTTTTTTCATATTTTATTTGTTTTCTCTTTTTCCTTTTTATTTTTTTCCAAAATAATTAGATTAACTTAAATGTGCCTTATGTAATATATATATATATATATATATATATATATATATATATTATATTGATTGCCCCCTCTCGGGCGTCGCTTCCGTCGTGTTACGGAGAGGGGAGACGAGACGGGGTACCTGGGGGGGGTAGCAATGCCGCCAGGTGTTGGGTCGGCCCTCCTACGGTTGTGGAAGCGTGGTGGCAGGCGCAGGCACCCGGCACGCAGCTCCGGGGTGTGCCCCTCCCCTCACGGGTGTCGCTGCCGCCGTGTCCCGGAGGGGGGAAACGGCAACGTCGGGCCGACACGGAGGGAATCTTGGGGTGGGTTGAGTCGGGACTATGTTGGGGGTGTAGCTATGGGCTGGGCTATGACAACCAGGTGAAAAGGTCCACCGGTCAAACCCCGTGCGGTGAAAGTCAAAGGGCTAGACCCGGCGGTCGTCTGTGTCAGGGTTAGACGGGACGGTGTACCTGGGGGGTAGCAATGCCATGAGGTGTCGCAGTGGGCCCTCCTACGGTTGTGGAAGCGTAGTGGCATGCTCAGGCACCCGACACGCGGCTCCGGGGTGTGCCCCTCCCCTCACGGGCGTCGCTGCCGCCGTGTCCCAGAGGGGGGAAACGGCAACGTCGGGCCGACACGGAGGGAATCTTGGGGTGGGTTGGGCCGGGACTGTGTTGGGGGTGTAGCTATGGGTTGGGCTATGACAACCAGGTGAAAAGGTCCACCGGTCAAACCCCGTGCGGTGAAAGTCAAAGGGCTAGACCCGACGGTCGTCTGTGTCAGCAGGGTTAGACGGGACGGTGTACCTAGGGGGTAGCAATGCCGTGAGGTGTCGTAGTGGGCCCTCCTACGGTTGTGGAAGCGTAGTGGCAGGCTCAGGCACCCGACACGCGGCTCCTGGGTGTGCCCCCCTCACGGGCGACGCTGCCACCGTGTCACGGAGGGGGGAAACGGCCACGTCGGGCCGACATGGGGGGAATCTTGGGGTGGGTTGGGCCGGGACGGTGTTGGGAGGTCTAGCTATGGGCTGGGCTATGGCAACCAGGTGAAAAGGTCCACCAGTCAAACCCCGTCCGGCGAAAGTCAAAGGGCTAGACCCAGCGGTCGTCTGTGTCAGGGTTAGACGGGACGGGGTACCTGGGGGGTAGCAATGCCGCCAGGCGTTGCGGTTGGCCCTCCTACGGTTGTGGAAGCATGGTGGCAGGCGCAGACACCCGGCACGTGGCTCCGGGGAGTGCCCCCCTCACGGTTGAGGTCCCAGTGCGACGCTCCGGTGCCATTGCTACCCCCAGGGCCCCCGCCCCGCCTAAACCTGTAGCGTTTGACCACGGGATCTAGCCCTTTGACTTTGCACAGACGGGCTTTGAGCAGTGGACCTCTCCACCCGGTTGTGTTAGGTCAGCCCATAGGAACACTTTGGAGCAACATCCGGGCCAGACCCACAGCAAGACCCCCTCCGTGTAGACCCGACGCGTCCGTTTCCCCCCTCCAGGTGCCGGCGGCGCCGCCGTCCGCGAGAGGGGCACACCCCGGAGACGTGTGCCGGGCGTTTGCACCCGCCACAACACTTCCAGACTTGTGAGAGGCCGCCTACGCAAGATTTGGCACCATGCTAGCCCCCGGAGGCTGCCGGCCACAGTCGTAGACACGCGAAGAGCAATCCGCGTAGAGGGAAGTGTTCAGATACTTCTCCATCATGAAAAATTATGAAAAATTACCATCAGTCCTATAGCACATGTGCCCACGTCGTGTAAAAAACTCATGATTTTATCGCGCTCCGAGTATTTAATAATATTCACGCCGCATCGTTACCGCAGAACATCTACTACCGTGTCATCGCCGTCCGTGAGGGGGGGCACACCCCGGAGATGCGTGCCGCCTCTTTGGACATGCCACCACACCACCCCGCATGTATGATGTCCCGGTGCGACGCTCCGGTGGCATTGCTACCCCCAGGGCCCCCGTCCCGCCTAACCCTATAGCGTTTGACCACGGGATCTAGCCCTTTGACTTTGCATGGACGGGCTTTGAGCAGTGGACCTCTCCACCCGGTTGTGTTAGGTCAGCCCATAGGAACACTTTGGAGCAACATCCGGGCCGGACCCACAGCAAGATCCCCTCCGTGTAGACCCGACGCGTCCGTTTCCCCCTCCAGGTGCACGGCCACGTCGGGCTGACACGGAGTGTATCTTTGGGTGGGTTGGGCCGGGATGGTGTTGGGGGGTGCAGCTATGGGCTAGGCTACGACAACCAGGTGAAAAGGTCCACCGGTCAGACCCATTCCGGCGGAAGTCAAAGACCTAGATCCGGCAGTCGTCTGTGTCAGGGTTAGACGGGACGGGGTACCGGAGGGGGGGTAGCAATGCCACCAGGTGTTGAAGTGGGCCCTCCTATGCTTGTGGAAGCATGGGGGCATGCTCAGGCACCCGACACGCGGCTTCGGGGTGTGCCCCCCTCACGGGCGTCACTGCCGCCATGTCTCGCTCCCATACCCGCGACCAGGCCACGGCCTTGGCAAACGAAGCTGCTCGATCGAGTTCGGCGCCTCCCCTCCCCTCCCCTGTGTGTGGTTTCGGGAGAGGAGAGGGCCGAGCGGTCTAAAAAAATAAAAAATCTACATGTAATTATAATACATAAAAAAAGGAAAAATATAACTATAAAAAAAATGAAAAATCTATATGAAATAAAAAAGGATAGATATAACTATAAGAAAACATTGAAAAATTTATATAAAATAAGAAAAGTAAAAATAAAAATATGCCAATGGCCAGGCCGTCGGCATAGGCTCACCTTATCCACTCCTCCCGGTCACTGACTTGTGGACCCAGCCTATGCCGACGGCGAGGCCGTCGGCATAGGGGTGACCTTATCCACTCACTCATCCTCCTCCACCCATTCCCTCTCTGTCTCTCACCCCGACCCCAACCTCTCTCTCGACCCCAACCCCGCCGTCCACCACCTCCACTGTCACCGCCCGCGCCGCACCAACCTAGCGCCGCCCCGCCCCGAGCCCGCCGCCGCCCGGTATCCCGGACGTACAGGATCCCGCATAGCTTCCCTGTGTCTATGCACCCTGAGTAGATACCGTACTCGGTCCACTCATGGTCGGCAGCATGGGCGTAACTTTATATGGCCCCGCCCCGTCCGCGCCTGCCCCGCCCGACCCACCCGCCTCCCGACCTGCGCTAGTCGCCCGCACCGACCACGCCCGCCCGCCCATGACTTCCGGCGCATAGTGTATAAGATCGTCGCACTTCATGATAAAGGAGAGGTGACTTGTAGATATTAAACGAACAGGTAGGCGAAGGAGGCTACGCGTAGAGTACATAGGCGGTGATTACGCTAAATATGACATATAGTTAGTCTGTGGCAGTGGGTACGACGTTTAAGGCCGGGCGATGTCATCACGATGCATTGCGCGTGCGGTCTGCTATTGGTCCGAAATGATCAACCCTGACGGCAGCTAGCTAGTTAAGATCCGCCCCGCCGCGACGCCCCCCACCGGGCCCCCCGCCCCGCGCCGGCCGCCCCGCCCCTACCCCGCCTCCCCGCCCCAACTCCGGCCCACTCTCGAAGGTGATTTTTTTGTATTTTTTAGTGTTTTTAGTAATTTTGTAGCTAGTTAGATAGATAGTTAGATAGGTATTTAGGTAGGTATTTAGATAGGTATTTAGATAGTTAGATACATAGTTAGATAGATAGTTAGATAGGTAGATAGTTAGATAGATAGTTATAGGTAGTAAAAAAATTGGTTAGATGAGATGCTATATGTTGCATATCTTGAAAAAAATTGGTGACGATGATGAATATGTGATGACGATGATGAATATAGGTAGTAAAAAAAATTTGGTTAGACGAATAGGTGATAATGATGATGATGAATATGTGATGATGATGATGAATATATTGTTAATGTTGTTAGTTTTTTTGCCTACATGATGCAAAAATAAATGAATGCATGTTTAAATGTTTTAAATATGCTCTATGAGTTGTGATGTTCTAATTTTTTGTCGCGATGGAATTTGCAGGCTTTGTGGTTTCGCATTTCATCGGAGTGACCGTTGTCCGACGCGTTGGTCCCCCTGAGCATCCCTCTGCTGTTCGACTACTTCCTCTACAGCCGAGGGTGAGCTACAAGTCCATCTCCTCCAATTTTTCATATCACTAGATTTCATTCTCAAGTCAACTGACGTAACCTAGGCGTCTCCCGTCCGAAAGGGTTGCATCGATAAATATGCATTCAATTGCATATTTATCACCGCCGCTCTTTCGGATTGTCCAGCGTTTTCCATGGACAGCCCGAGGATGTGTAGATTGGGTATGTTCTCCATGTTCTACCCCGTTGCGAGACAGGATTTCGGCGGCGCCTCCCCATTGTTCTCCGGAGCACATTCTCTCGGCTATTTGCCGAGACGTGTATCTGGAGAACAGCGGGGAGGTGCTGCCGAAATTTTGTCTCGGAACGGGGTAGAATGTAGAACGTACTCAATCTACACATCCTCGGTTAGGATTAGGACCCATCTTCACCTATTAGAGATGTAGGTGGATTAAACGAGGTAGAAACTGAAAATTTGATGTGATTAATTTAAGTGAATCCTTAATTATGTTGTGTGGCTTGCAAAAAAGCAGAGGATGGCAGATAATCAGTGGATGTACAGTGGTTTTATCCGTCGGAATCGAGTAACATCAGAGTGGATCGAGAAAACCGATGTGTATTTGAAGGAGATATTCCGTCGTCCAATGAGAATTATCCCACCATGCCCCTATGCAAGATGTGCCAGACGTCACCGTAGAAATCAGACGAACATGAGTGAGCACCTTCGCACGCATGGATATATGCCAAACTTTGACATGCCGCCGATAAACATAGCCGAGCAGGACCGTGGTAGAGAGGAGGTGATGCGACAACGCATCGATGGATATGAGGATGACGGGGTCAGGGACATGCTAGATGATGTCATTGTTGCAGAAACGGCAAATGCGACACCTTCAAAGAATGAACCGGAGGAGCCGGAGGCAACCGCAAAGGCCTTCTTGGAGGTCTTGGCCTCGTCGAAGAAACCTCTTTATGCGGGTGCGAAAATATCTCAGCTGGATGCCATCTCGCAACTGATTGCAGTCAAGGCTGAGTACGGCTGTAGCCAGAAATGCTTCGAAGCATTCCTGGGAGTATGGGCTAATAGCCTCCCTGAGGGTCATGAACTGCTAAAAAGCATGTACGATACAAAGAAAATCATGAAGGCACTCTCTATGGATTATGAGAAAATAGATGTTTGCCCGAAGAATTGCCTTTTGTTTAGGCACGAGTATGCGGATGACAAGTACTGTAGGAAGTGCGGTTCGTCTCGGTACATTGAGGTGGTCGGTGAGGATGGTGAGAAAAAGCAGCTAACCATCCCCGTTAAGGTTCTTTGGTATCTTGATAAAAAGACTGCAGCGCCTTTTCATCACGAAGGAGTCTGCCAAAATGATGAAGTGGCACACGGAAGGTATAAGGTACAATCAAAAAAAATCGTACATCCATCGGGAGGGGAAGCATGGAAGTCATTCGATGAAGAATACCCCGAGGAAGCAGCCGAGGCTGGGAATGTCAGAATAGCCATATCAGGTGATGGGTTGAATCCATATGGTATGTCGTCCAATCCATACACCTGCTGGCCTGTGTTTGTAATTCCGCTCAATCTTCCTCCCGGTGCCCTAATGCAACGGAAGACCATGTTCTTGTCGCTTATCATTCTGGGGCCTGAATACCCGGGGAAGCAATTGGGTGTGTTTATGCAGCCGCTTGTGGATGCTTTGCACCATTCTTGGTACTTTCCGAGGTTGACATACGACCGGGATCTACAGAGAAATTTCTTGATGAAAGTTTGGTTGCACTATTGCATGCATGACTTTCCCGGCTATGCTCTATTCTGCGGATGGTGTACAAGTGGGAAGATGCCATGCCCAGTGTGCATGCAGGCTCTGCGAATGATTTGGATGAGTAAGGGTGGCAAGTATGTAGCCTTTGACCTGCATCGATAGTTCCTCCCTCCAGACCATCCAGACAGGGAAGACAAGAAGAACTTCACGAAAGGTCGGGTTGTTCATGAAGTAACCGAGATTCCAACATTTTCGGGGGGCTGATGTTCTTGCTCAGCTAAAAGCTCTCAAGCCTAAAGTCAAAGGCAAAGGCAAAGGCTTCAAGGGATATGGTGAGACGCACAACTGGACTCACATTACCCCCTTCTCGCAGCTTCCCTATTTCAAGGACCTCAAACTTCCTTACAATATTGATGTGATGCACACCGAAAAGAATGTGGCAGAGTACCTTTTCCACACGATCCTCACCATTCCTGATAAGACGAAGGATAACGTAAAAGCTAGAGCCGATCAACAGAGAATTTGTGATAGACCACGCGTGAACATGAAGCCTCCCACAGGCAGTCGAAAAAACTGGTTCAAGCCAGATGCTGACTTTGTCCTTAAACCGCCAGAAAAAAAGAAGTACTTATCTGGCTGAAACAAATTTTAAAGTTCACCGATGGTTATGCATTGAATATAAGTAAGGGAGTCAATCTTTCAACGGGCAAAGTGACCGGCCTGAAGAGTCATGACTACCATGTATGGATTGAGCGGATAATGTCGGTGATGGTTCGAGGCTATGTCCCCGAGCATGTCTAGCGAGTGCTTGCCGAGCTTAGCCATTTCTTCCGCACGCTCTGTGCTAAAGAAGTAAGTAAAGAGGTGATCGAAAAATTGCATAAGAAGGCACCTGAGTTGATAGTCAAGCTAGAGAAGATCTTTCCGCCAGGCTTCTTTACTCCAATGACACATCTCATTCTGCACCTCGCGAATGAGGTATTGTTGGGGGCCCCTATGCAAAATCGCTAGCAGTACAACCCTAAGAGGCAGAACAAGCATCTCCGACGGAAATGTGGAAACAAAGCTAAGATTGAAGCTTCCATAGCTGAGGCAGTTATCCTAGAGGAGGTGTCATACCTCAGGACATCATACTATCCAGACCACGTTCCCCATCTGCATAACAAGGTGCCTCGATACAATATAGAAGAGCCCAAGTATCAGCCCAGGCTGGATCTATTCAACGCGCAAGGTGGGAGGGCTGGGGCCTCGAAATCTTATAACATGCCACGACAAGAGTGGGAGGACCTCATGTTCTATATCTTGCACAACATCAAGGAAGTTGAGGAAGTGTGGATGAGGTAATACCACTACACAATTCCTTTATGTCTTCCACATCATCATGTTTCATGTTCACTTAGTCTCGGTCTAACACCGCTTATCTTTTTTAGTGATTTCGTTCAAGAGGAATGGACGGGAGTGAATCCTCCTACTGAGGCGGAGGCACTTACTCTTCTCCGTCATGGAAACCCTGGACGTAAAAATTTTGTTGCTTGGTTCATGGAGAAAGTAATTTTCCACACTCCCCTATTAAATACCTACTTCAACATTTATTAGTTAACCGAACTAATGCACGCAACAATTTCCATTATACTTGTAGGGAAAAGATTCGAACATATCTATGGATGATGAATTGAGATGGGTTTCCATGGGTTTTGGCCCTGCCGTCATGACATGTAAAAAGTATGATGTGAATGGGTATCGCTTCCATACAGAGGAGCACCAAAACAGTCGCCCCGATCCCAAAACTATAAATACTGGAGTGTACACCCCGGTCAAAATTCAGTAGACTACTATGGAAGGGTACAAAATATATACGAGGTTAAATTCCGCCAGGGACGTGAGACCCTAAGTCTGCCTGTGTTCAAATGCCGATGGTTCGATCCGCGACAGGGGGTAAAACATACGCCTTCCATTGGTTTGGTCGAAGTTAAACCATCAACCGTCTATGCTGGAGCCGATCTATTCATTGCGGCTACCCAAGCTACACAAGTATATTATCTGCCTTACCCATGCCAGAAAGTGTATATAAAGGGTTGGGAAGTTGTGTTCAAGGTGTCGCCACATGGTAAGCTACCAGACCCGAATGAAGACGATTACTACAACATTAACCCCATGACATACGAGGGAGTGTTCTATCAAGAGCAACCTGATGATGATGATGATGATGTGGTTAGAAACGATGACGCTAGACCATTGGGTGATGATGATGTGGACCCAAACGTCGACGATGCACGGAATGATGGTGAGACCATTGTCAATGAAAATGACATACTTATGCTAAAAAAGTTAAACGAAGATGCTGATGACGAGGAAGAGCCTCCACCTCCGTCGGACAACGAAGATGATATGATTGATAGTGATGATGAGACGGACCGAGAAAGAGGTTACAACGATGATGATTCATATGGGTTCTAGCAGATGTACGTTTCAAGTCTTTTTTCTATAGTTTAGGAATATGCCTTTTTATGCATTTTTATTAATGTGTTTATTATCATGCCTTTTCCTTCATTTCATTAATTTACTAATTGCTTTTTCTCTTTTCAATGCAGGTTCGTGGAATATGGGCAAGGGGAAGGCCGACGGCGTGGGTTTCCTACGCAAGGTCGTCGGCCTGCCTAGTCGGAGTGGTCGAGCACGTAATCCTCCCCCTCGGCTACTTGACGATGACTCCTCACAGGGAGGTCGAGGGAGAGGTGCCCCTAGAGGAGGAGGGGGCGGGGGAGAGCCTCTAGAGGACGAGGTGCTGGGGGGAGAGCCACTACAAGGGGTCGCGGCCAGAAAGAGCGCACCCTCACCGACTTAGGGGTGTTGTCTTCGAGGCCCTCCTCTAGTGAGGTACACTCTAGGGAGGAGGAGGAGTAGGAGTAGGAGGAGGAGGTGGAGGAGGAGGCAGGCGAGGAGGAGGAGGAGGAGGAGGTTGGGGAGGAGGTTGGGGAGGGGGAGGCAGGCGAGGAGGAGGGTGGTGGCGGGGATGATGGTGGTGACGGGAAGGGGGTTGACAACAAGGGGTGGCTGCGTGGTAACGCAAAGCTACCAAAGCAGGTTCCTGCTACTGAGGAGGAGAAGTGGCTCATTGAGCCCACGGGAAAAGAGTAAGTGGTTCATTATTTTGCTTGTCACATGCTTATTCCGGTTGTTATTTATTTTGCTTGTCACATGCTAATAATTCATTCTTTTGCAGCAACTGGATATATTCTAAAGGGGTCTGTATTCCCAACGGCCTCATCACCGTCTTGCTGAAGTTATACTGGCCGGGGTTGTACTGTCGGGATCCAGTTAGGCAGCCGGACCGTCGGGTTTTGGCCACGAGCTGGGACCACTAGGAAGCGGCCCTCCATGCGGACCATGAGACCCATGCCAAGGCCGTGATCACTACTTTCTGGGTGAGTTCTCTTCAGAAGCACAAGTCCATTCTAGTTTCATGAATGATTTAACTCATGGCTTATTCCATTCTTGTTTCATGAATGATTGTAGAAATTCTATCGAGTTCTTCCAGAGCACAGGGCCAGAGCGGACCACATCGTGCTGCGCCAATGCAAGAAGAAGGCCCGCCAGATGCAGTATGAGGTGCGCTATGTGGCCATCTCGACATACTACCACAACTATCTTGGTGTGAAGATGACCAAGGAAGAAGCGCGGAGGATGGGCATTACCTTGGAGAGGCCCGAGTTCTTGGTGGTAAGTATAAAAGATTTTTCATTATGCTTTCATATATTATGCTTTCATTATGCTTTCATTACCTTGTGGTACATTATGCTTTATGCTTTATGCTTCCATAACACCAATTTGGACACACCTACATGCCATTATGCTTTTATTATGTAGGTGTGTCCAAATTGGTGTTATGGAAAAGTGAAAGTGCAACTATCCCTAGGTGGTTTTGGTAATTCATAACAACATATAGCTCATTGAGCTAATGCTATTCCAAGATGACTATTTTAGGAAAGCTCAATGATTGGCATGGCATGGATGTGAAAGTGGAACCCTCAAAATGCTAAGGACAAAGGATTGGCTCAAGCTCAAAAGCTCAAGACTCTTCATTTTATATTTTAGTGATCCAAGATCACATTGAGTCTTTAGGAAAAGCCAATACTATCAAGGAGGGATGAGGTGTTGCTTAATGAGCCTTTTGCTTCATGTGCTTAGTGATATGCTCCAAAACCCTCAACTACTTTCCCATATCCACATATGACCTAAACCCTAAGCCAAACTCGGTCCTACCGATTCTTTCTATCCGGCGCCACCGAGTTTCACTTGTCATAAGCCACTGCCAAACCCTAGCAATTCGGTTCTACCGATAGGGATCTCGGTCTCACCGAGATGCGATTGCAAACTCTCTGTTTCCCTTTCGTAACTTTTTGGTCTCACCGAAAGAGCGAATCGGTCCCACCGAGATTGCAATGTAAACTCTTTGTTTCCTTTTTGTAACTTTTCGGTCTCACCGAAAGAGCAAATCGGTCCCACCGAGTTTACCTGACCAACTCTCTGGTTAGCTTATTACCAAACTCGGTCTCACCGAGTTTGTGTAATCGGTCTCACCGAGATTACGTTATGCCCAAACCCTAACCATATCGGTCCTACCGAGTTGCATGTCAGTCCCACCGAAAATCTCTAACGGTCACTAGGTTTACCTTTTCGGTCCGACCGAGTTTGTTGATTCGGTCCCACCGAGATTGGAAAACTGTGTGTAACGGTTGGATTTTGTGTGGAGGCTATATATACCCCTCCACCTCCTCTTCATTCGTGGAGAGAGCCATCAGAACACATACACAATTCCAACTCATATGTTCTGAGAGAGAACCACCTACTCATGTGTTGAGACCAAGATATTCCATTCCTACCATATGAATCTTGATCTCTAGCCTTCCCCAAGTTGCTTTCCACTCAAATCTTCTTTCCACAAAATCCAAATCCTATGAGAGAGAGTTGAGTGTTGGGGAGACTATAATTTGAAGCACAAGAGCAAGGAGTTCATCATCAACACACCATTTGTTACTTCTTGGAGAGTGGTGTCTCCTGGATTGGCTAGGTGTCACTTGGGAGCCTCCGACAAGATTGTGGAGTTGAACCAAGGAGTTTGTAAGGGCAAGGAGATCGCCTACTTCGTGAAGATCTACCGCTAGTGAGGCAAGTCCTTCGTGGGCGATGGCCATGGTGGGATAGACAAGGTTGCTTCTTCGTGGACCCTTCGTGGGTGGTTGCTTCTTCGTGGACCCTTCGTGGGTGGAGCCCTCCGTGGACTCGCGCAACCATTACCCTTCGTGGGTGGAGCCCTCTGTGGACTCGCGCAACCGTTACCCTTCGTGGGTTGAAGTCTCCATCAACGTGGATGTAGGATAGCACCACCTATCCGAACCACGGGAAAAACATCCGTGTCTCCAATTGCGTTTGAATTCTCCAAACCCTTCCCTTTACATTCTTGCAAGTTGCATGCTTTACTTTCCGCTGCCAATATACTCTTTGCATGCTTGCTTGAATTGTGTGATGATTGCTTGACTTGTCCTACAATAGCTAAAATCTGCCAAGAACTAAAATTGGGAAAAGGTTAAAGTTTTTATTTGGTCAAGTAGTCTAATCACCCCCCTCTAGACATACTTTCGATCCTACAAGTGGTATCAGAGCTTTGGTCTCCATTTGCTTTGATCTCCATAGCTTTTGGTGGTCATAGCCTTGGTTTCACAACCTAGGAGAGTATGGCGTCTAGCAAGGGAAATTATCACCGTAGAGGTCCTTACTTTGATGGTACTAATTTTGCTAGTTGGAAGCATAAAATGAAAATGCATATTCTTGGACATAACCCCGCCGTTTGGGCTATTGTGTGTGTTGGTTTGCAAGGTGACTTCTTTGATGGGAAAGAACCAAACCGTGAAGCTACCGCGGATGAGTTGAAGATGTTGCAATAAAATGCTCAAGCTTGTGATATTCTCTTCAACGGATTGTGCCTCGAAGAATTCAACAAAATCAGCCGTCTTGAGAATGCAAAGGAAATTTGGGACACTTTGATATGCACGAAGGTACCGACTCCGTCAAGGAATCCAAGTTGGATGTGCTTCAAAGTTAACTTGACAAGTTCAAAATGAAGGATGGTGAAGGTGTCGCTGAAATGTACTCTAGGCTTTCTCTCATCACAAATGAGGTTGCCGGCTTAGGAAGTGAAGAGATGACCGGTAGATTCATCATCAAGAAGATTCCAAGAGCCTTGGATGGAAAATATGATACCGTGTGCACATTGATCCAAATGATGCCAAATTACAAAGATCTCAAGCCAACAGAGGTGATTGGAAGAATTGTTGCTCATGAGATGTCACTTAAGGATAAAGAGGAACTTCACAACAAATCAAGTGGTGCCTACAAAGCCTCATGTGAAGCCCCTACATCATCAAGTGAGAAACAAAACTTCAATGAATAATTGAGCTTAATGGTGAAGAACTTCAACAAGTTCTACAAGAGTAGAAGCAAAGATAGAAGCTTCAAGTCAAGGTCCTACAATGACAAAAGAACTTCTAGTCGAGAGCGAAACTGCTACAGTTGTGGAAGACCCGAACACTATTCCAATGAGTGTACGGCTCCCTACAAGAGAAGAGAAGATTCTCCAAAAAGAAGAAGCAAAGAATCACCACCAAGAGATAGAAGGAGTAGAGATG